>NC_056736.1:813300434-813392934 GCF_019279795.1 Protopterus annectens | reverse complement strand
TGATAGAGATGAAACTTAAAGCACACAGGGCTACAGGCATACATTATACATCACACTTGAGAGTCTGGTCAAGGAAACCAGAACACCTGGATAATTTACACACACACACAAACACACAGTGAGTAATACATGCAAACTCTACACAGAAGGAATCTCAGCAAAAACACAACCAGAGAAGAAACTGCTCAAAGATGGCATCTTTGCTTGATGTACATAGGTTCATAGGTAGATACTAGGCTATCTGCCCTAGGGCATTTATAAGCCTAGCCAGAGTATATTTGGCTTCCGTCTCCCTATTAGATTAGCCTACTGTGCCTCTGTAAAGTAGGTCACAGAGGGTACCCTTTTAAGATTAGTTTAATGTGCCTCTGTCTAGCAGCGACACAGAAGAGATCCCAGGGGTGAATTTGCGATTTCCCATCCACACGTCCAGATTTTGCTTGAAGAGGGTCAGTGAGGGGCTATGTCTAACATGAATTGGGATTCTATTCCAGAGTGAGGGGAGCCGCTGGGAAATGAATCTGTCCCTCCAGCATGTTCTATTTATTTTTGTGCTGAGGTTTAGGTCCCTGGAGCGTGTAGCTCTAAGAGACTTGGATTTTTTGAGGTGGAGCATGTCCATTAATTCTGGGTTTGACATGGCTTTGTACGTCAGGCATAGATCACCTCTGAGTAGGTGGTAAGCAACTGAGTAGAGCTGGAGTTTCTTTAGTGGAGCTGCATAGGACATCTGTTTGTATCCCATGATCCTCTTGGTGAGGTACTTTTAGGGTCTCTCCAGTTGCTGCAGGTGTCGGGTAAGGTACATCCCAAAAGGGGCATTGTATTCAATTATGGGCCTGATGAGTGACGAGTAGAGGGGCACAATGACCTCTCTTGATCTAGATGTGAACCCTTTCGTGATAAGGTGGGCTATATAAAAGGTCTTTCTAACCACTTTGGCAACGTGATTATCAAAGGAGAGATTACTATCTATGTTGGTCCCCAAATCTCTAATTACTTCTTCCATACTTAATGGATTACCACCTATGTGGTAATTTATGGGCACCTTGTTTTTCCCAAAAGGGATGACTATGCACTTTTTAGCATTTAGCTTGAGGCCATGGCTCTGGCACCAATCATCCATCTCTGCGAGACCCTTTTGGAGGATGCTTGTGTCAGTGGGAGTTTATGGCCCCCAGTTTGCAGTCATTTGCGAACTTTGTCAGCCATAATCCCCCCGTGTTAGCCTGAACCTCAGAGAAGTATATACCGAACAAGCGAGGTCCCAGAATTGAGCCCTGTGGGACGCCACTTGTAACTGGTTTGGATTTGGACATGGCACCTGCGATTCTGACCATGTGGGTTCTATCTCTGAGCCAGTTTGCAACCCATCTTGTGATATAGGGGTTGATATTTAAGCTGGTAAGCTTATTTATGATGCCCGAGTGGGGTATTGTATCGAAGGATTTTGTGAGGTCCAGGTAGGCTGTGTGGACTACCTTGCCCTCATCTATGGCTTTGGTAACTGTTTCAAAGAAATCAACTAGGTTTAAGAGGCAAGATCTGCCCTTAACAAAGCCGAATTGGGTAGGGTCCAGTGTCTGGAGGCTCCCAATGTCTTTGTTTATGAGTTCCATGATAATACGCTCCATAGCTTTACAGACCAGACTAGTCAGGCTTATGGGGCGATAGTTTCCGGGGTCCGTTGTGGCACCACCTTTGTGGAGTGAGACTACTGCAGCTGTACGCTATTCTTTGGGTACATATCCTGTTGTAAGGCTAAGTTTGAACAGTGACTTAATGTGAGGGTTCAATTCTTCTTGGAGCTCGTGTAAGACACAGCCTGGGACACTGTCCGGTCCCATAGATGCTATGTTTTTTGCTTTGGAGAGGGCAGCTTTCACCTGTGCATCTATGATGTCAGGGAGGTTACATTCAGTTGGGATAGGCATTGGCTCCTTTGGGGGGGAAGGGGGGGGGCGTTTGTGCTGAATCTGTCTGCCAGGATGTTGGCTATGTCTGTAGGTTCAGTATATTTTTTACCGTTATGCAACAATTCAGAGCATATCTGGGAGTTTCCGCTCATGTTCCTGACATAACTAAAGAAGGCCTTGTGATTATCTTTAGTGTCTAGGGCAATTTTTCTTTCAAAACTGGCCTTTGGTGATTTTATGAGGGGTCGAAGTTTCTTGCTAATGCTGATCAGAGATGCCTTCCCCTTTTGGGATTTTGCTCTGTCATGTCATAGCTTCCTCCTTCTGTTGTATAGCTTATTTATGGCAGGGGTCCACCAGACCGGTCTCCTGTTTTTGGAGGAGTGAGTCTTGCTTTTATTTGGGATAGCACAATCCATGCATTCCTGCAGGTGCTCATAGAATGTATTTGTAAAGGATTCTGTGGATTAGGCTGTATTATCCTCTGGCCCAGGGGCTTTGAAGGATTCCACCTCAGTCTTGAGAAGTGCAAAGTTGGCTTTTGAGAAATTCTTTACAGTGATTTCCTTGGATGGGGGTGGGGATGGGATATGGATGTCCAGGGAAATTTGCTTATGGTCTGATCTTACCAATGAGGGATTTACCTCTGGTGTGGAACATAGAGTCCCCATGTTGGTGATGACAAGGTCCAATATGTTGTTCACTCTTGTGGGAGTGGTGACCAGTTGTTCCATTGCGTTAGAGTTTATAAATTCAAGGAACCGTTGGGTGAGGGTATTTGGGCTTGAGTAGTTTTCCCAGTCAATGTTTGGGTAGTTGAAGTCACCCAATAACATAGTGTTTGGAGAGACCTTCATATTCTCCAGTGTTCTCAGGAATGCCAAGTGGGGTTCCTGTAATAGGGAGGGTGTTCTGTAGCAGGCTACAAACTGAAAGGCAGTTTTGCCCGCTGTTAGTTGCACATGGATGGTTTCTGATGCTTCGTGCAGTGCCTTCCTGAAGACACTGGATGGTATAAATGTATCACCAAACACCATCATATTGAGTGACTTCAACTACCCGAATATAGACTGGGAACATTACTCAAGCCCCAACTTTCTAGCCCAAAGGTTCCTGGAGTTCATAAATTCAAATGCCACGGAACAACTAGTCACCGTCCCCACAAGAGGAGAAAATATACTAGATCTCATCATCACAAACATGGGGACAAAATGCTCCACACCGGAAGTATATCCCTCTTTGGTGAGATCAGATCATAAACTAATCTCACTAGAAATCCACATCCCGCCCCCACCCCAAACAAAAAAGACCACAGTGAAGAACTTCTCTAAAGCAAACTTCACACAACTCAAGACAGGTGTGGTATCCTTCAAGGCCCCCGAGCCAATGGAAACCACAACCCAAGCTGCGGAAGCCCTTACAAATGCCTTCTATGAACACCTTCAGGACTGCATGGATCAGGCAATCCCAAATAAAACCAAGATTCTTTCCACCAAGGGCATACGTCCAGTCTGGTGGACCCCAGCCATAAACAAACTTTACAATAAGAGGAGAAAGCTATTACATGATAGAGCAAAATCCCAAAAAGGGAAGTCATCGTTGATCAGTACTAGCAAGAAACTACGACCCCTCATAAAATCATCCAAGGCCAACTTTGAGAAAAAAATTGCCATAGATTCAAAAGACAATCATAAGGCCTTCTTCAGCTATGTCAGAAACCTGGGTGGAAACTCCCAGATATGCTCAGAATTAGTCCAAAATGATACAAAAATCACTGAACCCACAGACATTGCCAACATACTGGCAGACAGGTTCAGCGCAAACTTCACCCCCCTCTCCCCCCAAAAGGAAAGATAACTATCCCAGCAGAGTGTAGCCTCCCAGACATCTCAAATGCGCAGGTGAAAGCTGCTCTCTCTAAAGCTAAAAACACAGCATCAATAGGACCGGATGGTGTCCCCGGCTGTGTGCTACATGAACTCAATGAAGAACTAAACCCGCACATAAGGCAGCTGTTTAATCTTAGCCTTACCACAGGATATGTGCCCAAGGAGTGGCGTACGGCAACTGTGGTCCCACTCCACAAAGGCGGTGCCTCTACGGACCCTGGTAATTACCGCCCCATAAGCTTAACAAGCCTGGTCTGCAAAGCTATGGAGAGGATCATAATGGAACTCATAAACAAGGACATAGGGGACTTGCAGACCTTGGACCCAACCCAGTTTGGCTTTGTCAAGGGCAGATCTTGCCTTTTGAACTTAGTCGACTTCTTCGAAACAGTTACCAAGGCCATTGATGAGGGAAAGGCAGTCCATACAGCCTACCTTGACCTTGCAAAAGCTTTCGACACAATACCCCACTTGGGTATCATAGAGAAACTTACCAGCTAAAATGTAAACCCATATGTCACAAGATGGGTTGCAAACTGGCTAAAGGACAGAACCCACAGGGTTAGAGTTGCTGGAGCCATGTCAGACTCCAAGCTGGTTACAAGTGGTGTCCCACAGGGCTCAGTCCTTGGCCCCCTATTGTTCGGCATCTACTTCTCAGAAGTACAGGCAAACATAGGAGGACTATGGCTACAAAGTTTGCGGATGACTGCAAACTGGGTGCCATAGTGGATAGTACATCGGACACAGACATCCTTCAGAGGGGTCTCACGGAAACTGATAGCTGGTGCCAGAGCCATGGCCTGAAATTAAATGCAAAAAAGTGTATAGTCATACCCTTCGGGAAAAACAAGGTAACCCCAAGCTACCATATAGGTGGCAACCCACTAAGCACAGAAGAGGTTATCAGGGACCTGGGTACCCAGGTTGACAGTGGCCTCTCGTTTGACACTCACGTTGCTAAAGTGGTTCGAAAGACCTTCTACATTGCCCATCTGATCATGAAGGGATTCACATCCAGATCAAGTGAGGTCATTGTTCCCTGTACTCTTCACTTATCAGACCAATGATCGAGTACAATGCCCCATTCGGGATGTATCTCACCTGACACCTGCAGCAATTGGAGAGACCCCAAAAGTTCCTCACCAAAAGGATAAAGGGACTCCAAAACCTGTCATATACTGCCAGACTGAAGAAACTCCAACTCTATTCAGTTGCATACCGTCTGCTCAGAGGTGACCTGTGCCTGACATACAAGGCCATGACCAACCCGGAATTAATGGACATGCTCCACCTCAAAAATCCAAATCCACCAGAACCACTAGAGCAAGTGACTTAAACCTTAGCACGGATATAAATAGGACATGCTGGAGGGATAGATTTATCACCCAGAGACTCCCCATGCTGTGGAATAAAATCCCAGTCCATGTGAGGCAGAGCACCTCGCTGGCTCTGTTCAAGAGAAATCTTGACCGGTGGATGGGAGATCGTAGGTTTACCCCGGGAATCATCTCTGTGTCACTGCTGGACAGAGGCACAACAAACTAATGGGCACATTATTTCTAACAGAAGGGGTGGTGTAAGCCACATAACTTTGGGCTAGGCTTATAAATGCCTTAGGGCAGATAGCCTAGTATAAACCTATGAACCTATGAACCTATGAACTAACCTGGAGGTGTAGGTATCTTTGATGAATATAGATACTCCCCCTCCTTTTGTGCTTCGGTCCAGGTTTGGGGGCTGAAACACATGGTATGAGTTATAACCTGGTAGTGCTGTGGTGATCTCAGGAGCCTTGAACCAGGTTTCTGTTACTGCACAGACATCGATTTTCTCCATACTGAGGAGACCCTCGAGTGCGTGCATCTTGAGGTTTAGACTTCTGGCATTGAGTAGCATTATCTTTAGTTTCTTTAATCCTTGGGTTGTCTATGGAGGTGGGTTTGTCCTTTGAGCCTTGCCTAAAAAAGGCACTATGGGGGTGGCAAGAGCCTTGGCCAGTATACGAAAGCCTAAGGGTGACAGGTGCAAGCCGTCCCTAGCGAAGCAATGTGGCTTGTCGAGCATGTCATCCCAGGCTGACAGACACTGGATCCCCTTTGAATGACACCAATACTTTAGCCAATTGTTGAAACTGATCATTTTGTCTTTATACTGTGGCATCATTCTTGGTGTGGGCAAGATGCTACTCAAGGTCAGTGTCATACCAGCCTGGGCTACATGGTCAGGGAGCTCCTCTGTGTCTCTTTTCATGTAGTCCAGGGAGGTACGTCTCAGGTCATTCACACCAGCATGGACAATGACGGAGTCATACTTGTACTTGCTTTGGAGTGACCTGAGTGCTTATGTGGTGGATCCTGGCACCCGACAGGCAGCTTACAGTGACCTTCTCCTTGTTCAGTCTGGTGAGCGGGACGTCAGTGTGCCGGACAATAGAGTCCCCTATAACAAGTGTATTTGGTGTATTGTTTGGCCTTAAGGGCTGTGACTGTGAGGCACACTGATTTTGTGAGATATGTGATTCGTGGGTATTGGTGAGGGGTGTCTGTTGCTTGGATATCTGCTTAGGAGGTCTTTGCTGTTTAGGCAGATTTTTATTTAGAGCCTCTGAGTATGTTTTTGTGTGCTTATGTGTTGGGTATGCAGATGCAATAGGTCTGTGTGAGACTGGATTTGTGGTGTTGGTGGTTACCTTTTCCTCCTGACTGACTGTGCCAGTCTTGGGTTGAGAGAGCTCTGCCTCCAGTTTGGCTGTATAACTGCATTTCTCACATGTATTAGAATTTGTTGGAAGGAGGAGAGGGTTGTCTGTGTACATAATGCAATTGTAACATTGCCTCAAAATTCCCAGATTCACCAGCTGGACTGGAGAGTAACCCTGAAACTGACCCTTGGACATACCAGATTAGTACAGGGAACTGTTTTCTTACTGGTCACATTAGGGAAGGGAACTGATTTTTCACTTGATCAGGAAGGAACAATCAGGAGCCTATGCCAATGGCCAACTGCTGTAACACACATCCTGTCCAGACTGCCACAACTCACCCAACAACAAAGTACCCAGAATTTAAAGCCACATTTATTGACTGTGTAAACATTAGCTAAAAAATGCAATAAAATAAAAGTATTTGCCAACAATAATTTAGCACACACAAACACATACACACACACACACACACACACACACACACACACACACACACACACACACACACACACACACACACACACACACACACAGCCATAAGTTATACTCACTTGGATATCTCTGACTGTGCAGCGCACATTTGATTGTGATCAAAATAATGAATAAATACATATGTAACTGCCACAGAGAAATATGTCTTCTCTTCTCACTACTGTCAGAAATCAGTGTGCGATGCACTGCAATCCCAGAATTTAACTCTCAGCCTTTTAGCTCATGAATCACAGAGAAATCTAAAAAGTAATGGGGAACAAAGTACGAGTATCAGGGGCAGATACTGCCTATAATTTATAATGTTATTAGAACAACAGACTTTACATTAGCATGCTCTTTCTGAAGGCTATTAAGTCTGAACCTCATGCCTTTGTCATTATTTACTGACTGCAGCCCTCAATGACTTGCCAGAAAAAAACAAAACTATTAGAAGGAACAGCCCGTAATGTAAGGCAAAATCAAAGAAATTCTGCAAAATCAGATGCAAATGAGAGCATCTATGCCCCAGCACATTCACATTTGCATATATAATTTACAACTACAATACACAAGCACAACTAGAAATACAGGCACTTATATGACTGTGACTATACACAGAACTTTGGCAGTGATGAAATGATTAAATTAATTTATAAATGAATAAATAAATAAATGATTGAAATGCTGCGAGCATTTCTTCCTGCATGGCTGTTGATTCTCTTAAAAAGGGTTAAAAAAGAAGAAAAGTACTTTCAGTAATTCCTTTAATTGGAATCTTTAAATTTAATACAAATGTGTCTTTATGCTTAAATCCACAGCAGAACATCATACTATAATGTATAATTTAACTGAATTTCTTTCTTGAATAGCTCCTCTTACAAAATCCAGCTGGCATCCAAAGCACCAAAAGAAATCTGGTGAAAGAAAAGCTTGGTCAGATAGCAAGGATGGTTTCAGGTTTATACACTTGCCCTAGCCACCTAACTGAACCCACCCCACAAGCAGCTTGGGAATAAAGGGTATCCTGTGTACTGCCACCTACTTCCCTGCAGTCAACACCATATAACAAGATGAATTGTTAATACCAACGGCAGCAGCAAGGATATTATTTCTTCTACATTGTTGCAATTTAAGAATATCTAGTAGTAAAGTGGTCTACCCAGGTGCTCACAGCACTAGTAGTAGTGGAGTAACCCCCCGCCCCCATTGGCAACATTTTATTTGTAAGCTCTTTTTGAATTAGCTAAAGGAAAGCAGTCATTAAGAACTTAACCCATTACTGGCAGGTTTTTACCTGCTGTCCCCAGTTTAGAACTCACTGATTGCCTCTGTAGGATATCTCTCTGTAAGTCTTGTGGTGGTTGGTTTATGTGCATATATCCCTCCAGGCAACAACTCTCAAACAATTGAAGAAATTCTACAATGGTCTAAAGATAATCTCCCACAGGAAACTATTATACTATGAGATTTAAACATGGACTGGCAATCCTGTAACTCAAAAAACCCCACTAACCACGTAAACTTGTATGGCTTCACCCAACTCATTCAAGAACCTACTAGGGTTGACGAAAAATCCCATAAAGAATCAATACTGGATTGGACATTAGTTAACTACCCTGCAAATAATTATCAAGTAGGTAATCTACCAGATGGACTTAGCGATCATCTTCCTACCTTTTTGCTAAGAAAATGGACTAATACTTCAAAACCTACAGTCTACAGCCAAATCCAAAATGACTGTAAAGTCAATCCACTAGAACTAAACACTTTGTTAAAATGTAATTGGGAACCACTTTGTAGCCTTGATCTTGACCATGCGGTTGACTATTTTAACAATACTCTGATTAACATCCTCAATTCTATTGCTCCAGTAAGGAAGATAAGAACCAAGAAAAACCATGCCCCATGGCTCACCAAGTCCACTAGAGACCTAATGAAAACCAGAGACAAGGCATGGAAAGCTTTGAAAAAAGATAACACTCCCCTAAACAAAACTATCAATATCTTCGAAATCAAGCAAAACTACAAAGCATGATAAACAAAAATACTTCTTAGATATGCAAAATAAACACTCCAATAACCCCCCAAAATTTTTGCATGCTATAAATTCACTATTAAAACAAGGCAAAACCTCCACACCAGTGCCCTCCTCCACCACTACCAAATCAAATAGTGAAATAGCCTCTCATTTTAATCACCACTTTACTGAATCCATTATATTACTATCAACCCAACTTTCAAAAAATACCCTCCCATGTATACCAAAACCTACTAACAACACAACTTCCTTTTCCGTCTCACCTGTCTCAACCTCCACAATAAAAAAAATACCTCTTAAAACTAAAACCCACTTATCTTGCAGCCGAAGGCATAACTGCTCATTTCCTAAAAATGGCTGATGACTTTCTGTCCTACCCTGTCTATATCTTAATCAACCGCTCCATTCAAGAATCCCATATCCCTCAGTTCTGGAAAGTCTCTTACATTATTCCACTCCACAAAGGTGGAAATTCCTCTGAGTTCTCCAACTACCGCCCCATAGTGATTCTGTCTCCCTTATCAAAAATACTTGAAAAATGCATACATTCACAGGTGATGCATTTCCTCAACTCAAACAAGATGTTCTCCTCTACGCAACATGGGTTTCGTCCACACCACAGCACAACCTCTGCCCTCCTATCCTTCACGAACCTAGTTAACCAACACAGAAATAACATGTTTGTACCTGCCATATTTCTGGAGCTTTCTAAGGCATTCAATATGGTTTCCCACTCCATTCTAATAGATACTCTTACCTCTCTATCCTTTGCTCCTAACACTGTTGCATGGTTTAAAAACTGTCTAACAGACCGCCAACAAGCTGTCCAGTGGCAAAGAGTCCTATCATCCTTACTCCCAACATCAGTTGGTGTACCTCAAGGCTTCATACTGGGCCCTCTCCTCTTTTCTATATTTACTAATAACCTACATACCTCTACTCTACAGGCCTCACTCATACAGTACGCAGACAACTCCACATTGATCTGTTCTGCCCCAACCCTTAGTGCCCTTCAACATATTGCCCAAAAATCTTTTAGTGCAGTGGAGAAGTGGATCACAAATATTCAACTTATACTAAATCCTAACAAAATAAAACTACTTCTATTCACTCCCAAACAAATTCAAAGCCACCCACTCTCCTTCTCTCTCTCCTTGCTAATAATGGGACTGTCATCTCCCCTTCTCTTCACACCAAGCTGCTGGGCATTGAAATTAATAACAACTTATACTTTGACGTCCACATCTCCCAAACTATCAAAAAAGTACATAATAAAATGGGGTCCCTTTACAGACAAAAATACATTCTGTCAGATCAAGCTAGGATCACCTAAGCTCAAACCCACCTTCTCTCCACACTTATGTATGCAGCACCAATTCTCACCTATGTCAGAAAATCTGATCTCAGCAAACTAGAGTCATGTTATAACAACATTGCTAAATTTGCTAAAGATTCCCCCTTTAGAACTCACCATTGTATACCTCTCAGGAAACTTCAGTGGCTTGAACTTCCACAGCCACTAACCTACCACCAACTAGTTATAGCCTATAATATCCAACAATATCCTGACAGAACTCCAGCCCTTAAAGAACTAATAAGTAACTACATACCAAATCAATCACTCCGCTCTGCCAATAAATCAGTCCTCTCCATCTCTTCAGCTAATAACACAGCAGGTAAAGCTCTGTTTTCTCATTGTATAGCAAAGTATTGGAATAACCTCCCTCACTCAGTTATTACAGCACCAAACACAAAACAATTCAAACACTCCCTTAAGTCTCTTCTTATTAAATCCTGGTTATGTCCATGTGTTACATAAACACAAATAAACTACCTTTCTTTCTCATGCTAAAACCATGAAACATGGCCATAGAAAATATTAGTTGCATGTTAATGTAAGAAAGAAACAGTAAATTAATCTCATCTTAATTTTTTGAACTATTAGTCTATTGTCTACTTGTAAAGTTTGTTTTGAAAATATGTTAAAAGAATGTCCTTGCACTCTATTATGTCACTGTTTCACAGTCTCACTAACTGGTTTATTCCTGCTGTCTCTGTAATTAATTAAATGGAGCTTTTCTCCCCGGGCCTCCGCTGAAAATGGACCTCATCCAGTCAGACCATCCCGGTTAACAAATGTAAAATAAAATAAAATAAATAAATAAAATAAATAACTAAATATATAAGTTCCTGCCACACAGGAGTTTAAGCAGTTAGCAGGTAGCTCACTGTTGTCACAATACAGTGTGCAAACCATTGTAACCCCCCCCCCAAAAAAAAAAATACCGCTCAACTTCTTAGCTCAAGACTCGAGGAGAAAGTTAAAAATAATTGGTGACAAAAGGTCAAAACCAGGAATGAGACTATTGCTTGTACATACTTAAGAGTACTGCTAGAATAACAGGATTTGTATCAGCATGCTTTTTTTCTGAAAACTATTTAATCTGAAACTCAAATGTATGTTATTAGTGACTACAGCCCTCATTCCTTTTATAGAAAAACATAAATATTATGAGGAACAGACTAAATTATGAGGCAAAATCAGAGACATTCTGCAAAAGCGAGGCCAGTTGAGATCATTTGTACCTCCAAACATGCCAGCATATATAATACACACACACACACACACACACACACACACACACACACACACACTCAGATGTGATCATCATTAATAGCTACTTACATGACTGACTGACAGTATATACCCCCAAACTTTGACTGGAATCAAATGAATGAATAAATTCATAAATAATAAGAGATATGAAGGAATCCACCGTCTTAAATGGTGTCAGAATGCAGTATGCAACACAGTTCATCCCCATTCTCCAACATACCTCTCAACCTCTTAGCTTAAGAATCAAGGTCTAAACTAAAAAATGGAATACAGGCTACCAGAATCAGAGACATATGATACCCTGGTATATTTAGAAAGTTGCTCCTTGCTAGAATAATAGATTTCCTATAAGCATACTTTTTTGTTATTGTTTCATCCAAAAAAAAAAAAAAAAAAAAAAAAAACTAGGAAGGTGCATGTTAGGATGACACATAATGAGGGAGGGGGCATTTCCATCACCACATGATGAGGTCCCATGGAGGAACACACAAAACCTTGAGACAAATCAGAGACCTTCACAGAAACCAGGGGCAGTTAAGAACATCTGTACACATCATGCATACATACATGCAAGCAACTATGTATTGCAAATGTGTGTGCAGCACCCACACACACACACACACACACTTAAATTAAAAAAAAGTTTATATATATATATATATATATATATATATATATATATATATATATATATATATATATATATAGCTAGCCCCCCCCCCCCCCCCCCGGCTGTTTAAACTTGGCTCCAGATGATTGTCACTGTTGAAGTGACACCCCAACTCCTTCTGCAAAAATGGGAAAAATGGGCTGTGGATGGGTAGATGAATGGATGGGTAGATAGATAGATAGTTAGATATATAGATATACAGATAGATAGATAGATAGATAGATAGATAGATAGATAGATAGATAGATAGATAGATAGAAAGTTACTAAAATTAATAAATAAATGAAAAGCTTGCTCCCATACTTGTGACATTTCTAAGCCAGTATTACCTTTTTTCTCTTTCGATTAGGCTGCCTTAAACACTTGAAGCAGTTTCAGCTAATGAAAATAGTTCCAAGCTGCTTCATACAGCATCTTAGTGTGCCTGTTTTTCACTGTTTTTCCTTTCTTTTTTATTTGTTTAATTTTTGTTCCCCAGCTTAGTGTTGAGGACTGCCACATTGGAGAGTGGCACTGGGTACCAAATGTGCCAGTTACAGCTCTGGGCTACAATACATATTTACACAATGTACAGTCTCAATCAGCTCTATGGTACCTGCCATAATATGACCCTCGACGACCACCACCAAGAACTGAGAAACTTTTCTATGAAATTATGCAATATGGATAGGTGCACAATCAATGCACACATACGTTCACCTCTATTGACTCATCCAGTCAACGCCAAATCAATGTTTTGAACGGTATTGGTTATGCAATACTGCAAATATTTTAATTAATGCTATAATACAACTGCTACGAAGCAGAAAAACTTGAGGTAGACACTATATAAGCATAAGATACTCAGTTTAATTCCTGGCAACAAGTCATTACTTCAACTTCTTTTTTTTTTAACAAGAAACATCTTTATTAAATTATCAATGATGAGATAGGCAATCATACATTTATATAAATGAAAACAAACCACAGTGACATAGTCCCAGTTGCAAGTATTTTACATCAGAGACCGTACTGACATAATTTTAGTTGCAAGCATTAAACATCAATTATAATTTTCCCAGTCATTGCCAGTCAAACATTACATAGCTTATTCAAATCTTGCCTTCTTTTAAACTTCATTCCTCCCCTGTATGTATGTCAGTACCTTAACTTCTTATCCATTGTGCATAACTGAAACAGTGTGGAACTGGAACAAGAACCTTTGAAAAAAGGGCCAGATTCACGAGGGCTTGCACAGAGTCTAAGACTAGAGTAAGACTCCATGCAGCCAACATTTCTGCCGAACTATCCAGGAACAGCTGGCAGGGATGTGCAAGAGAGCTCCTAAAACGACTCTTACATGGACAGGGTTAGGTTATGTAAATTACCTCATTTGCTGCTGAAAGCTATGCAAATGAGGTAAATTTGCGATCCAGGAAAGACTAATCTGTCCGAGTAAGAGTAGTGTTATTTGCAGAAATGTACTCAGTTGTCAACTGAGTACCGTACTGCCAATAGCAAAACCGAGCCGTGACAGCTCCAAATAAAAGATGCATTCAGTTGAGGAAGCATGCCAATGGCCAAATATATGGCCATTGGCATTTTTTTCCATTGCAAAATAAAAAAAATATATATTTGTTTTACCTCGATCTCCGATGTTTAATCGTAGTGCAGCGCCACGCAAACATGCTGCACTCTAAAAACCGGAAAACCAAAAAATAAAAGCCACAAATAGGGATTTTATTAAAAATATTAATTTGCCATGCAAGTGAATGGCAGGTTGAAGACAACATGGCTACTGAGTAGAGGTTGCTAAGGGGGGAAGCTCAGTCTGAGAGATTTAACTAAGCATTAGTAGGCAATCCTATGCAGATGAGGATAAGGATAGCGAATCCCAATATTTCCTGCTGTGTGAACCATGTCCCTAGAGTGTAAGAGCAGAAAAAGGGGAGCAACCGAGTAGGAGATGGGTGACATCATGAGGGGGTATGTATGAAAAAGACTGTAAGCTTATTGGAGCAGAGTGGCATGTGGTTGCTGTGAGTTACTCAGGACTAAAAGAGATGTGTCTACAGTTGTCTAAACTGAAATCAAGAAACTGAAGGTGTACGCCGTGGCTATCACTAAAGTTTCTTGCAAAGCTGTTTACACTGTGTGCACGTGTGTGCATGCATGTAAACCCGTCTAAGCCTGTGTGTGCGGCTGTGCACCCGTGTAAGCCTGTATAAGGCTGTCTAAGCTAGTATACATGAAGGTGCACCCGCCTAAGCCCGTGTAAGCCTGTGTAAGCCTGTGTGTGCACGTCTGAGTGTGTTTGTGCTTGTTTGGCAGTGCAAGCCAACGCAAAATGCTCCATCACTGAGTAACATCCAAAGCTATGTCAAACATGCAGCTGTTGGTTATGATCCACATAAAAAACTCACAAGCACCCTGACCTTTGGACCCAAGACCATGAGTGAAATATAAAAGGAAGTGGTGTAGCCATTTACCTTATGGACATCCACACCTCCAAGTTACTGCCACACAATGAGGCCTTGGAGACCATGCAAGTGCAACTAACATTGAGCAAAGCTGCCCATCAGATTGTAGCCTGCTACAGATCATGTACCTTGTCTCAGGAACCTCACTCAGTATTCTGGAGAACAATGGCAAATATAAAGGTCCTATCAAACACCATTATATGAGGAGATTACAACTACCCAAACAATGAGTGGGTGAATTACTCATATACAACGTCCTTTGCCAAATGTGTCCCAGAGTTAAGAAACTCTAACACCCTGGAACAATTGGCCAGCATGCCCACTAGAGGTGACAACATACTGGACATGATCATCACCAACATGGGGTACCAGTGTCCCACCACAGAGATAATCCCCTCGCTGGTAATATCAGATCATTAAGTAATCACACTGGACATCCACATCCTGTCCCCACACCCAGTCAATGAAACCACTGTGAAGACATTTTCAAAAGCAAACTGCACACTTCCCAAGACCAAAGTGGAAAGTTCCAAAGCCCTCTTGCTATAGGATAATAGTAAACAATCTGCCAAATCATTTACAAGTGCATCCTATGAGCATCTACAGGGATTCATGGATCAAGACATCACAAATAAAACCAAGATGCACCCCTCCAAAAATAAGAAAACAATCTGGTAGTTGTTGCCCATAAATAAGCTAGACAACAGAAGGAGGAAACTAACACCTGATAGAGCCAACTTCACTAAAGGAAAGGCATCACTGATCATTATTAGGATGAAACAATGATCGCTCATAAAATAATCCAAGCACAGTTTTTAAAGACAAATTGCCAAGGAATGTAAGAATAACAACCACAAAGCCTTCTGTAGCTATATCAGACATGTAGGTGTCAACTTCCAAATATGCTGTCAGCTGCTGAAAAAAGTAATGACATACACCAAACCAACTTTCATTGCCCACACCCAGGGGGCCAAGTGCAGTGTAAACTCCCCCCCTTCACCCCCAAAAGTACCTGTGTCTATCACAGAAGGATGCAGAAACACAAATGTCATGGACATGCAGGTAAAGACAGCCCTCACCAAAGCTAAGAACATAGCATCAATGTGACTTTTAGTTGTCCCAGGCTGCGTCTTACACTAGGCCCACAAGGAACTATACCCTCACCTACATTCACTGTCCAGACTCAAGCATATCACAGGCTATGTACCCAAAGAATGGCATACACTAACAGTCATCCAGCTAGACAAAGGGTGTGCCAAAGCAGAACCTGGAAACCATTGCCCAACATGTGTACTCAGCCTGGTCTACAGAGCTATTGAGCAAATCGTCATGGAACCCATACACTGAGACATTGGAGATCTCCAGACACTGGACTCTACACAACTTTGCCTTCTTAAAGGCATAGCCTGGCTCCCAAAACTAGTTAACTTATTTAAAACAGTTACAATGAACATAGATGGAGGTGAAAGTCCACACAGCCCACCTGGACCTCACTAAGGGCTTACCACACCATTCCACACTATGTCATCATGGACAAGTGTACCAGCTTGAACATGAACAGCTATGTCACAGGATGGGTGGCCAAGTGGCTCACAGATCAAACACACATGTTTATAGTTGCGGGTACCATGTCCAACTCTAAGCCAGTCACAAATGGCATCACACAGGTCTTGGTCCTGGGACCCCACCTGTTCAGTCAATACTGCTCAGAGGTACAGGCAAGCATGGCAGGTGTAAGGCTGAACAGATCTGCAGATGACTGGAAACTGTGGTCCATAACTGACTGTACAGCTGACACAGATATCCTCCAGAAGTGTCTTACGGAGAAAGATACCAGGTGTCAAAACAATGCCCTCAAGTTGAATGGCAAAGAATGCATAGTCACCCCCTTTGGGTAATACAAAGCGCACACAAAGTACAACATAGGTGGTAATCCAGCATGTACGGTGAAAGTAATTATGGCCCTGGGAACACAGGTAGATAGTAAACTTACCTATGATGACCACATGGCCAAAGTGTTTAGACATTCCTTCAATGTAGTCCATCTAATGTCACCTAATGTAACACACTTCGTATAGTCTGATGATGTTACCATCCTACAAATATACCTGTGGAAAAGAAAGCTCCCAATAATATGTATAGCGCATCATGTTAATGCTTACTTCTCTAATATCATGAAGTAGGGGTTTGAATCCTGCACTGGGCAACTGTGTGTGTATTTGTGTGTGCTCCCCTTGGGAAAGACTAACCTTTTAGGAGAGTAGTGAAACACCTCAAAAGTGGTAATGTAACCTTTGTCAAGTCTGATGATGTCACCATCCTACAAATATACCTGTGGAAAAAATTGCACCCAGTAATCCCTATAGCATGTCGTATTAATGCATGCTCTTCTAGTATCATGAAGTAGTTAAGTAGGGATTTGAATCCTGCACTGGGCATCTGTGTGTGTGTTCACCTTGCAAAAGAACAACCTTTTAGGAGAGTATTGAAACACCTCAAAAGTGGTAATCCAACCTTTGTCAAATCTGATGATGTCAGCATCCTACAAATATATCTGTGGAAAACCAAGCTCCCAATAATCTGTACAGCATGTCGTGATGATGTGTACTCTGTTAGTGTCAGGGTGTAGTTAGGTAGGAGTTTGAATCTTGCACTTGGTGTTTGTGTGTGTTCCCCCTTAGGTGGTGCATTGTGTCACATACAGTGTGCCATTCCTATCTCCAAAACAATAATCAGGAGTATTTATGACAATTGGTAATGAGGAGCTTTGTTTGCTATTGATAGGTGGTTTGTTCCAGAGTATGGCATGTCTAAGAGTTAGGACTCTATCCCTCCAGCATGTGCTGTTTAGTGAGCTGAAAAGTTTTAGGGCCCTAGAGCGTGTATCTGGGAGGGATTGTAATATGGTTACGTGGAGGATGTCCAACAGCTATGGGTGTGACATAGCTCTGTATGTTAGGCAGAGGTCACCTCTGGGTAGGTGGTATGCAACACAGTGTAGCTGTGGTTTTGTGAGTCTGTCTGCATAGGGCATCTGTTTGAGGCTGGTATTACTCTTTGTGAGGTATGTCTGTGGACTTTCCAGTTGCTGTAGTTGTCATTTGAGGTACCTACCACATGGAGCATTGTACTCTCTAATGGGTTTTAAGTGTGATGAGTAGAGGGGAACACTGACCTATATTTCCCTAGATGACACACCTTTTGTGATGACGTGTACCAAGTAGACTGAGTACATGACTAGTGTGGCACTGTGATTATCAAAGGGGAGGCTACTGTCCACCTGTGTCCCATGTTCCCTTATCACACCTTCGGTGTTAGGTAGACTACCACTTATGTGGTAGTTAATGAGTACAGTGTTCTGGCAAGAAGGGATGGCACTGCAGTGTCAACACTGAGCTTCAGTCCATACCTTGGTCGCCAGGCACCTGTCGCAGTAAGTATGCCCCATGTCTCTCTCTCTCTCTCTCTCTCTATATATATATATATATATATATATATATATATATATATATATATATATATATATATATACACACATACATACACACATACATACACACATACATATAAACATCCATTGCTGTACATATAGATGTACATATAGGCACATATACAGTCCACTATTCATGGTGGGAATATCAATTATGCGCCAGTTGTGAGATATACAGTTATGTAATAATATTGCACAGTGTTGTGCAGACTGCATTGAAGGTGTCCTCAGCCCATGTAGCTTTAGCAGGCCTCACTGGCTGCAACACTGCAAAACTGACAGAGCATACCCACAGTGTTTAACCACCACATGTCATATACCAGCACTGCATGCTGTTTTCTTTGCCACACACTACAACCTACATAGAAATATGCACTTAACAACCTTCAACAATGTATATATATATATATATATATATATATATATATATATATATATATATATATATATATCCTTCACAAACAGTTGCAGTATGTCCCTTGACCTATGCACATGTACAGATACATATAGATACATACTGCTGCCACATATGGATGATTCACAGTATGTAGAGTACTCTTCAAAAACATCTACTACATGCCAGCAAATACATATGTGGTACATACCTTTCCTTTGTATTTCTCTGTTCCATCTGTTTTTAAAGGAAATCATTTATTGTTTTTAATTTTTTTTTTTTTTTTGGTTTGTGTTTTCTCTGTCTGTTGCTCTTTCTTTTTCTGTGTCTCTCTGTTTCTGTCTCTTTGTCTGTGTCTGTGTCCCTGCCTCTGTCTCTGTCTCTCTCTCCCTCTCGCTCTCTCTCTCTCTCTCGCTGCAATGAGATTATTGCATGTGTTGACAGCAAGTACAGCCTGCTTTTCTAGGTATCTGCACATGTGCATGTGATGGCCTCTGCACCAGTTGGTGCCCACCATTTACTAACTGCATGCAGCCTGCTGTGTGGTAATTGCAGTACTCAGTGTCATAGCAGCCCACTGCTATACAATGCTAAGTTAGGTAGGCATAGCCCTTTCAGCTTTCCAAAGTAGGGCCCATGCTTATTTGCTATGGACATTGTTGTGTCAGTCAGAAGATTGGTATTCTTCTTATATCTGCAGCTAGGGTTGTAGCCAGTGATTTGCATGTTGTACTCAAACCTGAATGTTGCTGCTTCTAGTACACATGTGTCAGTGTAGAATTTTACTCACCCCTCCAAATGCTTACACAAGATACATGGGAGTATGTACTTTCTTTTCTAATTAGACAATTAACTGCCATACAAAAGTAGTTATTGCAATGTATTCTTCTGGCACATGAACTGTTTGTGAACTACTATACTGTAAATATTAACTAACTCACTTCTGAACAGTTGGTTGTTTATTTGTGTTGACATTAGCACAGGCTGCTCAAGACAACTGGACAAATTTCAGTACTGAGTATGCCTACCTACATCCTTGGTAGAGCCTGAATACACAGTTATATTGTTCTTTTGGGTAGGGGTGCAGAAGCACAAAGAGCATTATATATTATTGTGTGATGTTTATCTTGCTGAACATACAGGGTTTCTGTGTACCTGTTAGTCTATCAAGGCAAGTAGTCTGTCTGCGTAGCTCCCACCTGTGGACCTATCCAGATGGTAGCCAGAGGTTAGCCTATTATTCATTGTGCACCACACCAGTCTTTTCTGCACTGGAACAATGGCATTGTCACAGTTGGTTGCTACCAGTACATGGCTACATCCTTTGATATTTCTGTGTTGTACTCCTACATAAGGGTATGCTTGTGGGACTCATTCCAAAGCTATTTGCAGAGTGTGTAACAGCAGAAATGCTGAAATGCCCGTGTTTCTGCCTCTGCCAGGCCTCTGATACACTCAGGTATATATTTGAACAGCCTCAGGGAAAGGTACATATAAGTGAGGTACACCTGTAATATATTGCAGACATTAAGTTGAGACTGTGAGAGAATCAGAGCATATGCATTAATACACCTTTTCTGATGTGCATGCAGTGTGTACTCTTACTTATTGACATTATTCATTAAGTGTAATTCCCCACTTTTCGGCTTAATGTCAGTACTTTTCAGAGGGATTCTGAGGGACACAGCTAACATTTGTTTACGAATCAGGGACATCCCTGAAAAGCAGTCACAGTTGGGAAGTATGGCCTCTGCCCCATTCAAATATGCCAGTGTTTATCCTGCTCTGATACTGTCTTGGGTTTGTAAAGTGCTACTGTAACTTTATTTCCTGCTAGAGTGGCTGGTTCTCTTTTCGCAATCATGTCATGCAATTCCACAACAACTGCTGGTAAAGATCCACAAAACAAGATTTGTGTTATGGCATTCCTATTTTCCCTTTACATTCACTCATTGTAATGCATGATATAATTATTACAGCACCAGCTTGTTGTATGTCTACTGTGGCTTAGTGGTACTTCATGCAGTGTAGTGTGTCCAAGGTCTGTCAGTCGAGACTGACAGAGGTGTTTTATTTTGCTGCTCAGCAGAACAAGGGCCCTGCCATGCAGAGTGACTAAAGCACTTTTAAGCAGTTGTTAGTGGGTTTGCGTGAGTTTGCGTGATGCTTATCAATACTTAGCTAAGAGCACACATGCGCACACTCGCTCAAACCAGCTAACTACTGCTTAAAAGTGCTTACTCCCGCTAACCCCGTGCTAATTTTTTGAAAGAAAAGAAAATGGGGAGATAGGAAAGTGGTGAAAAAGGGGGCACAAAGAGGGAAAGACAGTAGGGAAATCAGTTCAGGATGTGCAGGCCTGGTGTAGGGAAGGTCCATAGCTGCCCATGTCTTTACCAACAGCAGCTGTGCATATGTTAGAAATTTGGAGTAAGATTTGAAACCTTCCACCCCTGAGAAAGGGGTGAGGACAACAAAGTATGTTGTACTGCCAATTATAATTATCAGTTTACATGTCCAGCGGACATGTGTGCAAAATGGGCAGCTATGCATGGGGCGTAATTTTTTTGTGGGAACAGATTGCCCTTTTTTATTTTTTTTTCAGGTGAGAGTGGAATGTGAGGTAGAGGAAGTAGGTATATTTGGGGAGGTAGGTTGGGGAGGAAAACAGACAAGACAAACAAGACCCATACAGGGGCAGAATATGACACATGGGTTGGGTGAACAAAACTGACGGGAACGGACGTTTGAAAATCGCAAGCCCATGAGCCCACAGACAGTAACAGTGGAACTGAGATCCCCACCCATGGGCAGTCACCACTACACCTTCACAACCCTGAGGGTGGCTGTGCTGAAGGCTGCATAGGAGGGGCAGGCTCACCCATGAGTCACGCCACTCTTGCCTCGAGCTGGCATAGGGGATCAGTGACTGAACGCTGGATCTCCCTATGCACCACAGCCCGGACCCTTCGGAGGGTGACAGGTGGCCCTTCTCCGCCCACGCTTGCACGGGGGGGACAAGCCCCATCCCCTGCAGCGCTTCCACCCAAAGGTGGCACAGGACCAATGGAGGAGGGGAGCCAGGGCTGGGCACCGGACCTGCTGGTGCCAGGTGCAATCGCCAGCTGAGGAGGGACAGGTGGGTCCACTGGGACCGGCCTTCCCATACGTTCTGTGTTTAGGTGTGTTTAATTACAACATAGACAATAGCATTCCAAATTAGTTGTAACAGAATGCAGTAATATTCCCATTAACCCAACACACCAGGGTTCCAACAGTTGAACAGCAAGCATAACACATGCATATATTGAATGACAGTGGACATTCCAACAGCATGCAGGGATGATTGGTGGCAACAGGCCACCAAGATCGTGGTGTTTCAACAGGGCACATGCATCAAAGTAAATGCAGATATTTATAGAACAATAGGACATATGTCCCAACAAATGTTTTGAGATTACACATACCCACTGAGGTGTGGAATTGCATTGTTTATGCACATACAGTAGTTTGTAAAAAGATACCTCCATTAACATCTTATAAGTACTTATAGTTTACACTACATTCCTATTGACTACAGGTGTATATCCCCTACATGTATTATTACACTAGGCAACATGCATTAGGTTGTGTGATGGGTTTGGCTAGTTCATTTTATACCTGACCTATATCTGACATACTAACTGTCTAAGATGCAGATGTTACTGCTACATAGTTATATATTTTATTTCTATTTATATATCTACATATCTGGATGTGTTCACGTGACATTTTCAGTTATATTTCTACAGAACCCTACATTTCAAGTAGCACACTCACTTTTCTGGGGAACACATTAACAAGCTACTCGTGTGCCAGATTTACCTATGCATGCCAGCCATTAACCAACTGTTGAGGACTGTATATAGGCTTCACAGCTACTGGCACTTCCTACATCCACTTTATATGGGACTGCCCAACTGTGGGTTGACAGCGCTTAATACAACAGTACTAGTTATATAATGCAAGGGTACAACAACATTTCAAAGTAAGTGACACGGACACACTCCAAGTATTATACCTTTATTAATTACATTACACACTTTTCTAGAGGCTCTCTCATTTATTTGATATTACAGTGCATGCAGAAGACTTATTCAAGACGTATTATACCTTTATTAATAGGTTACAACACTCTTTTTCAGGCTTGCTCACTTATTTTATATAACAGTACATGCAGAGATATTATTCCGGACTTATTTTACCTTTATTAATGGGTTACAACACTCTTTTTCTGGCTCTCTGACTTATTTTATATAACAGTACATGCAGAGAAATTATCCAGGGCATTTTATGGCTTTATTATTTGGCTACAACACTTTTTTTCAGGCTCTCTCACTTATTTTATATAACAATACATGCAGAATAATTACTAACCTGCCTGGTGGCACAGCCTTAGCAGCCTATCTGCATAGGCTTGCTGATTCGCAGCACGAACACCTGCAGCTGTGAAGTAAATTGAGGGATATTGAGACATACATATCCATTATATAGACTACATTAGCATGTCTTACATACTTCATTCCATGGCTCCCTACTCAGTAGTGGGGCATCTTGCATGTCACGGGCCTCCTGTATCAATCGGTTCAGTAGGTCCTGCTTCCGTCTCTTCAGGTCTGCGTGGTGGTGACGGACCTGCTCACCAGTCTGAGGGACACCTGTGGCACTGGTGAGATCATGAGCTAACCGGTTCCAAGCCTCTGCTTTGTACTCCATCCCTTGAAACTGGCCCTGCAGGAGTCTTGACTCATGATGGTGGACAAGGAGCCAAACCATGCATTTTGACTCCTCAATGCCCCAGCGTTGCGCTCAAAAGTGAGTACCCTCTCCAGCACCAGCCATTCTGACTGCAGATGGGAGCTACAATCAGTTATGGTGAGTAAAGACATGCTTCTGAAGCATTTCTCCCCGGGCCTCCACTGAAAACAGGATCTGTGGAACCTAGTTGGACATTCCCGGTCAACAAATGTTAAATAAATAAAATAAAATAAAAATTCCCACCTATGGAGCTTAAATATGCCGCATTTCCGACACTTATTTGTGATTGGCCATATTTGAAAATTCTCGGCTAACAGCAAACCTACTTAGCAATGGTTAATCTTCCATTTATAAGTAAATGTATGTTAACAGTGCATGCTTATGCTAAGCTGTCATGGCTTAGTGGTTCAGTACTTTGATTATGGTGCACAGTGTCCTGGCTTGTAGCCTTGTCATTGCTTTTTATTTTACTACTGTCCAGACAGGCTACAGGGTGTGTCTGTGTTTAGGCCACTTTGCACTACGTTGCTCCACATTGCCCGACGGTGTACTGGTTAGCACGGTGCGCAGCTACGTACAAACCTATTGCGCTAGGTAAAGTGCTGCTTAGCTATGGGCAATAATATTGTGCTAGGTAAAACCCTGCTTAGCTATGGGCAATTATATTGTGTTAGGTAAAACGCTGCTTAGCCATGGGCAATTATATTGCGCTAGGTAAAACCCTGCTTAGCTATGGGCAATTATATTGTGTTAGGTAAAACGCTGCTTAGCTATGGGCAATTATATGTCAATATCCTTAATGCTGCTCACCTTCTTATCTTTATATATATATACAGTTTGTTCACTAATACATAGGCCATTTCAATGTTTTTTACCAAACTTTCATTCATATATGTCAGGAATTATTTTATATACTAATTTAAAACATAAAATAGACAGAGGAGTGGTAGGATTAGAAGCGGGAATGCCTCCTCTTTGTGCAAACGCTCTACCACTATCCTATTGCTATTTGGCTTGCTTTGCATAAACATTTCTTATTATGCTCTTCGATGTCGAAATTGCTAACTGCAGCTAAGCAATGGGCACACCTGCGCAAACACGTGCAAATATGGGCAGCTATATCGGGAATTATAAAAAAAAAAATTTTAGTTTACATTTTACATTTACAAAGGGGTTTAGTATGTGGGGATGTGTACTGTTTGCTATGTGTACTTTTCAACAGACTCGTTCATTGCATTTGTCATTTTCACTTTATATGGTTGCAGGGTCATGGATATTTGGACTGCTTGGCAGTCTGACACACCCTCTGCAGTCTTACACACTCCCTGTAAGCCTTCCAGTTGAGTTAGCGCCCTCATGCATATGCATGACACGCTGACGTCATAGTCTTAAATGGCAGTCTCCGAGTAAGACTTGGTTAGTCTTACTCGAAGGATTACTGAATCCCCCAAAAACTATTACACATACACTTATTGCAAACAGTGTCATGTTAAGAGCCAGTCTGCAATGCAGTTTCAACAGAATCAGGAGAAGTCACAATCATCTGGAGAGCACACATTCTGACTTCTCACATTATACATTTTGAACTTTCTGAGATATTGGGTTGCAATAACACTAGATGTAAACAAGTTTGTTCTCAAATCAACCATTTTAGATGTGTTCTCCACAGTGACAAACTACTCCAGTCAGACACTCTCCTAAGGGATTTTTTTATTCATTTGAATTGCTTTGTTAGTGGCCCTATTTGTTTGAGGATAGTAAGGTCCTGAAGTAGTATGCATAACACCGTAATCATCAACTAACTATTGGAACTGAGATGACACAAACTTCATACCATTTTCTTTAGCAGTTTAATAGATATTTCACATTGTGAACATTGGTCTTGAACCTTACTGTTATTAGTTGGTTAGTCATGATTGGTATGTGCATTATTTCTGTGTCACAAGAATAATGATCCACTACAATGAAGTAAATTTTACCCTCAAATTCATACAAATCAGTATTGATATTTTGCCAAGAAACTTGCGGTAAGTGAGTACATATAAATGGTTCTTGTCTTTGTGATGGCTTATGGACATTACAGAAGTGGCACATCTACACACGTTTTTCAATACATTGGTTGTTATTAGGTCAATACAATAACATTTTAGCTCTCTTGACATTTTGGGAGACCTTGATGTCCTTTTTGTAACTGATATAGCACTCAGCATTTTACAACAATGGCACCTTTTTTCTTTCTACATGCAGCAGCAAACCATAATGCTCTGATAGCTGTACTCTGACTGCACATGGGTTACATAAGAGATGTTTTATTTGTGTCCAGTGACTTGGTTACCATCAATACATTGGAAATTAGTCTGCAGGTCATAGTCATTTCTGGTAGCTTAATTAACCTTTTCTAGTCTCTTGGTAGTCATAGATCTGGATGCCTTCATGCTCTGCCTATAGTGCGCAACATCTTCATTGGTATCTGACAATAGTTGGTCATGTACAGTATATGAATAAATGTTTTCCAGGCAAATGGATTTGCATTGATACTTCTCAGCCTCATTAACAGGCTTTGTCATCTGGGTTGTACTTTGTTTAGATCATAGAAATTAATTGGGGAAGCCAATGGCATGCGGTCAGCCTAAGGCTAGAAACGTTTTAGCTCTAAGAGGTATCTAGAGAATCTGCCACATGTGCACCCCACTTTTAATGCAGTCTTTCTTGATCTGGGAATATCGCTGTTCAGCATCAGTTAGCATTCTCGAGTAATAGCCAACAGGATGTAATGTTTGTGCATCCATTTGGACTAATGCTGTACATACTTCATAGCTAGTACCATCAGCACTCACTACTTTCAGTTTACTAACACCATAATATGTTGGTAGTGGAGCTGTAGTTAACATTTCTTTTACTTTGTTGAAAACTTGGGATTCAGCATTTACCCAAAAAACAGGGTATGCCCTTGTTTAATAAGTCTGTCAACAGTCATCTCACAGTAGAGAGACAGAGCATGAACTTGCCCAAATAGTCAGTCAGCATACCCCAGATACCCAACATGTCCTGTTAAATTCAGGTATTGCTCTAACCATGCCTGCAACTGGTCTTATTCCTCTAGTACTTATACTGTGACCAAATGGAGCTCTAACTTACCAAAAAACAGCATTTATATCTTATCTGGACCAAACCCCAGGATGTCATGAGCTACCACAACATGATCCTAGCCTTTTAGCAAGTCGCAGGTTATTCATGTTACGCCATCCAGCACATAAACCTAGAACTCAAACATGTCTTTTTGACTCAGACATGGCTAGCAATTGAACAATGCAATTATGTTGCCTGCAAGGCTAAGAATTTAGGTTCATGCAACTGTTGACACTTCAAGAAACTTTTGTATGTAGCATGCAATATTACAGTACCATCACAGTATGATATTCAGTTTTATTTCATAAGCAACCTCTTTTATTTACTAATGACTTCGCAGTTTGCATCTCTTTCACCTTCTGCCTCATATCTGACTCAGCATGCTAATGAGTATATCTTGTGCATTTGTCAAGCTTAATCTCACTATGCTTTTTGTGTATGGTTGCTTTAACCAGCATTATATCTCTTTTTAAACTAGGGTTGCCACCTTTTCAAATGCCCAAAGTGGGCCATTTTTGGTACAAATGTCAGATTTTGCAAGCTGAAACCTACCCCATGGCCAGTACAAATAACAAAACTTCACTTCTTTGTCTAAATAAAAGCTTATTCTTGTAGCATTTTAGTTGCTTATTCTGTTTCTTATAACATTTAGGTGTTTCAGATACAGAACAACTGTTCTACGCAACTATTACATAAAATATAGGAAATCATTTTGCCCTAAAATCTCAGGACATTTATCATTTTTACAATTTTTTTGTAGGACACAACTGCCCAAAGAGGAGCTGTCTCTCGCAAAGTGGGACAGGTGGTAACCCTATTTTAAACTTGATATTTTCTCAGTCTTTTACCTCTCCCACATCATTTGCCATATCTAAATTAGCATTTTATTTCTTTAATAATTCATTTCCTGATGATTTGTATGGCTTTTTCTAAGTTAAATTCTAAAGTTAAATTCAGTTCAAGCTGTTATATCGGAGACCTGCATTCTTAAAATGGCAAAAACCAGATATCAAGCACACGTCAAGCACAGGATCGATCCAGTGTCTGTCTGCCTGGGATGACATGCTTGACAAGCCACGCTGCTTCGCAAGGGACGGTTTGCACCTGTCACCCCTGGGATTCCGGATATTGGCTAAGGCTCTTGCCACCCCCATAGTGCCTTTTTTAGGCAAGGCTCAAATTCTAAACCTACCACCCTAGAAAACAAAAATGGGAAGAAACTAAGGATAATGCTGCTCAATGCCAGAAGTCTAAATCTCAAAATGCACACTCTCGAGGCCCTTCTCAGTATGTAGAACATCGATGTCTGTGCTGTGACTGAAACCTGGTTCAAGGCTCCTGAGAGCACCCCGGCACTATCAGGTTTTACCTCATATCATGCATTCCGGCCCCAAAACCTGGACCACACCACAAAAGGAGGGGGTGTATCCATATTCATCAAGGATACCCACACCTCCAGGTTGGTGGCAACGCACGAAGCATTGGAAACCATCCAGGTGCAATAAACCATAGGCAAAACTGCTCTACAATTTGTAGCATGCTACAGGCCACCCTCTCAAACTCAGGAACCCCACACAGCCTTGATGAAGACACTGGAGGGTATAGATGTATCTCCAAACACCATTATATTGGGCGACTTCAACTACCTGAATATAGACTGGGAACATTACTCAAGCCCCAACTTTCTATCCCAAAGGTTCCTGGAGTTCATAAATTCAAATGCCATGGAACAACTAGTCACCATTCCCACAAGAGGAGAAAATATACTAGATCTCATCATCACAAACATGGGGACAAAATGCTCCACACCGGAAGTATATCCCTCATTGGTGAGATCAGATCACAAACTTATCTCACTGGAAATCCACATCCCGTCCCCACCCCAAACAAAAAAGACCACAGTGAAGAACTTCTCTAAAGCAAACTTCACACTACTCAAGACTGGTGTGGTATCCTTCAAGGCCCCCGAGCCAGTGGAAACCACAACCCAAGCTGCGGAAGCCCTTACAAATGCCTTCTACGAACACCTCCAGAACTGCATGGATCAGGCAATCCCTAATAAAACCAAGACTCTTTCCACCAAGGGCAAACGTCCAGTCTGGTGGACCCCAGCCATAAACAAACTTTACAATAAGAGGAGAAAGCTGTTACATGATAGAGCAAAATCCATAAAAGAGAAGACACCCTTGATCATTATTAGTAAACAAATACGAGCACTCATAAAAATCATCCAAGGCCAACTTTGAGAGAAAAATTGCAATAGATTCAAAAGACAATCATAAGGCCTTCTTCAGCTTTGTTAGAAACCTGGGTGGAAACTCCCAGATATGCGCAGAATTAGTCCAAAATGATACAAAAATCACTGAACTCACAGACATTGCCAACATACTGGCAGACAGGTTCAGTGCAAACTTCACCCCCCTCTCCCCCCCCAAAGGAGAGATAACTATCCCAGCGGAGTGTAGCCTCCCAGACATCTCTAATGCGCAGGTGAAAGCTGCTCTCTCTAAAGCTAAAAACACAGCATCAATGGGAACGGATGGTGTCCCCGGCTGTGTGCTACACAAACACAACGAGGAACTAAACCCGCATATAAGGCAGCTGTTTAATCTTAGCCTTACCACAGGATACGTGCCCAAGGAGTGGCGTACGGCAACTGTGGTCCCACTCCACAAAGGCGATACCTCTACGGACCCTGGAAATTACCACCCCATAAGCTTAACAAGCCTGGTCTGCAAAGCTATGGAGAGGATCATAATGGAACTCATAAACAAAGACATAGGGGACTTGCAGACATTGGACCCGACCCAGTTTGGCTTTGTCAAGGGCAGATCATGCCTTTTGAACTTGGTCGACTTCTTTGAAACAGTCACTAAGGCCATTGATGAGGGAAAGGCAGTCCATACAGCCTACCTAGACCTCGCAAAAGCTTTCGACACAATACCCCACTCGGGTATTATAGAGAAACTTACCAGCTTAAATGTAAACCCATATGTCACAAGATGGGTTGCAAACTGGCTAAAGGACAGAACCCACAGGGTTAGAGTTGCTGGCGCCATGTCAGACTCCAAGCTGGTCACAAGTGGGGTCCCACAGGGCTCAGTCCTTGGCCCCCTGTTGTTCGGCATCTACTTCTCAGAAGTACAGGCAAACATAGGGGGACTATGGCTGACAAAGTTTGCAGATGACTGCAAACTGGACGCCATAGTGGAAAGTACATCGGACACAGATATCCTTCAGAGGGTCTCACGGAAACTGATAACTGGTGCCAGAGCCATGGCCTGAAGTTAAATGCCAAAAATGTATAGTCATACCCTTCGGGAAAAACAAGGTAACCCCAAGCTACCATATAGGTGGCAATCCATTAAGCACAGAAGAGGTTATCAGGGACCTGGGGACCTAGGTTGACAGTGGCCTTTCTTTTGACACTCACATTGCTAAAGTGGTTAGAAAGACCTTCTACATTGCCCACCTGATCATGAAGGGATTCACATCCAGATCAAGTGAGGTCATTGTTCCCCTGTACTCTTCACTTATCAGACCAATGATCGAGTACAATGCCCCATTCGGGATGTATCTCACCTGACACCTGCAGCAATTGGAGAGACCCCAAAAGTTCCTCACCAAAAGGATAAAGGGACTCCAAAATCTGTCATATGCTGCCAGACTGAAGAAACTCCAACTCTATTCAGTCGCATACCGCCTGCTCAGAGGTGACCTGTGCCTGACATACAAGGCCATGTCCAACCCGGAATTAATGGACATGCTCCACCTCAAAAAATCCAAATCTACCAGATCCACTAGAGCAAGTGACTTAAACCTTAGCATAAATAGGACATGCTGGAGGGATAGATTTGTCACCCAGAGACTCCCTATGCTGTGGAATAAAATCCCAGTCCATGTGAGGCAGAGCACCTCGCTGGCTGTGTTCAAGAGAAATCTTGACCGGTGGATGGGAGATTGTAGGTTTACCCCGGGAATCATCTCTGTGTCACTGCTGGACAGAGGCACAACAAACTAATGGGCACAGTATTTTTTAACATAAGGGGTGGCGTAAGCCACAAAACTTTGGGCTAGGCTTATAAATGCCTCAGGGCAGATAGCCTAGTATAAACCTATGAACCTATGAACGTATGTTACTTATCATCATAATCAATTGTATTATGAATCTTCAAGTTATGGTAAACAAACTGAAACATCAAATTGAATAACATGTAAAAAAAATAAAGAAAAAGAACTAAAGAAATAGAGAATGAAGGAATGTGTATGAGAAGAAAACTATGGATCAAAGCGAATAACAGCAAACAAAATATGTAAACTTCAAATAAATGAGGTATGGTAACTAATCAATTTGTAAGGGGACAGTTTCAGTGCTAAGGAGTTATCTAGAGATAAGGGGTGAGGTGTGTTAGGGCAGGTAGAAAGGGGATGGGTGGAGGAAAGGTTGTTAAATCTAGAATGAAATGGGAAGGAGTTGGGTGGAGCTTTGGGAAGTGAAGGGTTAACTTAATAAGGGAGATTTGGAGGAAATGAGGTAGGTCAGGGGTAGGGCTTAGAGGTTTTATGTGAGTGTACCTGGAAAAGGGGTTAGAATTTGGCATGAACTTGCTAAGACAAGTTCTACATTTGAGAAAACCTGTAGGTATTCAGAAAACAGGTAGGCCTAAGGTAGCAGTGTGGACATGGTGGTATTGAGTGAGTGAATTATAAAATAGTTTTTTATACATACATACATATATATATATATATATATATATATATATATATATATATAGGTTTACTATCAAAAGTCATGAGCGTTAACCTCCTTACAAAGCACATTTCCTCATTACTACAGTCTGATGTGGATGTTAGGGGCAACAGAGGTGTTCATTTGATCTACATATGGCAGTTAGCTTGCGACCCAAGTAGCTTCAGCTCTATGCTGTCATGTTTACACTCTGGCTGATGCTGTGGGGCGTCTCATTTCTGCAGGTTAAAGGAGTTGTTCAAGGGGAAAAAAATGGCTCCTAGTAATGGCTGATGTTTGCACATGCACATATCGTGATTAAGGGTCATGAAGTCTTTTCCATTTTTTTCTTTTAGGGCTCTCTGTAATTATTGTTAGCAGAGGGTTCACAGTATTTGCCAAGGTGTTGCTTACAGTGGCTTGTTTACCAGCAAGTGGTGCTTTGGGGGTAGTGTAGGCACTGGAAGGTATAGCATACCTCGCAACTGTACCTCCTTATTTAGCATGTTACCTCATTATGTGAGTTTTTAAAAGTTCGGTGTGTATTTTTTTTTTTTGTTTTCTCAAAGTTCCACATGTCAGGGTTTGTCACACATTCAGTATCCCATAGTAGACAGAGTTCAGTCATATAAATTGTGGATAAGGCTATTCAATAAGTCAGGCTATCACATTTTATTGAATATATTGGCTCTCTAGTGTAATTCTTTGGAAGGATATTAGCAAGCGTTCCACATTTCGGCTAGTTAAGCCTTTGGCTTGATTAGCATCTGTGCATGTCGAAGGGGGTGTCCAGGCTGGATGTTGGAGTGTGCATAGTGCACATGGCTGTAGGTAGTTGGAGGCATGTGTTAGGTTTCTAAGGTGCTCTTGATGACACACTAGTTTTGTAGGGATCTGAGTTGATGCAGTTGAGTAGCTGAGTGGCTTAGCCATTCCAGAATTAGTCTGTGAAGCTGGGAGACTCTGGCTTCATAGCCGAGCTATTTTGTGTATTATGCGTAGAGAGACAGAGTTCTTTATGGTTAGTGGGTAGTAGAGAATAATAATGCAGAGTGAATGAATATTTTTCCGCCCTAGAGTCTTATTCTGGTCTTTCGTTTGACAGATGGCAGATGTGCAGAAGTTGTGGGAGAAATGGGCATGCCATAATTTCATAGGCGGAGGAACTGTTTTGTGAATTGCCTAGCAGCAAGGCTCTAGTGGGTGATGAACCTGGTGAGTCCAGTCAGAAGAAGAGAAGGCAGACAGTGAAAAAAGCATCAGTACCCCGAGGGAAGCATGCACGCCATCCAAGAGATAATGTCTCAGTGAATGTTCCGGACATTGCAGCGGTGCAGGAGGGGCTGCATGTTGTTGGTAGTTCATGTAGGTGGGTTACACTTAGGGCAGTTTGGGAAAAGTTCAGGAATAGGTAGGGACAAGTCATATCAGGGGTCTAAAACAAATAATAGAGGCTGCTGCTATGCTGGTAAACGTTCGTGCAAGCAGTATAAATCAAAGTTGTAGTAAATCAAAATAGCAGTACTGAGCGAAAACAAGTGTAACACTTAAAGTTCAAAGTACTTTATTATCAATAATTAATAAGATAAGCGCTTTCGCTGTGTAGCTTCATCAGATCTTACATTCATTCTAAGATTCCACATGTTATATATACACAGGTTTTAAACAATTAACCAATCAAGTAAGTTAATTGGTATGATTATTTAAAGAAGCAGGCAAACATCAAAGACCTAGCTTAATATACAAATCCAATAAAGATAAAATCATTTAAAAACAGTCTCATATATAAGGTATACATAAAAAACGTATATATAAAAAAGTTATATATAAAAAATGTATATAAGTTAGTACATATATATATTTATAATTTAAAATAGATATTAGTGTAAAAAAGATTCTATAGACAAGTATGCTTAATGTCTAACATATAAGATTTCATGTATATGTATGTATAAATTAATATAGTGTCTTATAAAATAAAATAAAACACTACATGTGGTAACCAAATCTATGACATAATGACATAGCAGTAATATAGAAGACAATTAGTGTGCAGAGAGATGGAATACCTATTTCTAGGGGGTTTATCTAATGTTTCTACTCTGTCTTAATTTTGGCTTGATAGAGGCCTGTTTCATGGTGAGGCATTCTCTAGGGAGGGTATCATAGCTTTGTCTGTGGGGAGTTTGGAGTCATCTGCAGGCAGGATGAAATTCCAACTTTGTGAGATTGGGTTCAGATTTGGGATACAAATGGGTGATTAGTTAGTTATACAGAACCTGAGCAAGGAAGTAGGGGAGTTTTTCTGACCCCTCACATAGCATCTTCAATTAAAGAAAAGAATTGAAAGGAGGAATATGTCTATATCTTTGAGCTAATATATGCAGAATCTGTTCAGCACTTGCTGGAAGCTGAATTGACTAATAATAAAGATCTTTTGGTAGCTTTAGCAGTGCTGGGGAGGAAGAGAGTAGGTTGGCTGTGACCACGAATATGACAAAATTGGGTATTAGGCTTCATGTATTACATGGCAGTTTGGTTGGAGAAAGATAGTGCCCTGGCCTTACTGCTCTTGGCTTATTTTCTAAAGGTCAAATAAGAAAATTTCACTTTGAGGAGTACCAAAAACAAAACTATTTCAAAATAATTGTGATACCCTGGGTCTATAATACACAATAAGCTCCACAGCCAGAAAATAAAAAGGATTTTTATTAAAACAATAAACATTAATCCCTGATGAAGTCCTGTAAATAGTTAAAAGGGACAAAAGCACTTAATATTTATTGTTTTAATAAAGATTCTTTTTATTTTCTGGCTGTGGAGCTTATAGTGTATTATAGGGCCAGGGTATCACTATTATTTTGAAGTAGTTTTATTTTCTAAAAAAAACGTGAAGCTAAATGTCTATGGGTGGAAACATGTAGATATGGTATGATCAGAGGTTTTGGAAGTGGAAAGCAGTGGATCACTCACTGAGTTGAGGGATTAGGCACTCTGACGTATGGCTAGCCACTATGTTAGATAGCTTTGGATGTGTTAGCAGAGGGGGTAAGTTAGGAGGGGAAGGGGTGGGGGTTTGTTGGGCTTTTAATGCAGGGAGCAGTTCATGGGTTGCATGTAGGTTCTTGCACATGTTTGAAGTGTGTGGGAATACACTCAACTGTGCAGTGTGGCAAGCAGGAAGGCAATGTGGTCAATCCAAGTTCCCCTTTGACTGAATTCGGTGGGTTAACTTTTTTGTTTCAAGGATTTCAAAGTTCAATTATTTGGGGGAATTTTCAAGGACAGAGAGGGGGTGTGTGCTTTTGGTGGCTGAGAGGAAGACATGGGGATGCATTCTCCCATTAAGGTGCAGGTATTGTGGAATATGATCACATAATTTCCTTATTTGGCAGATGCAGACACATTAATTAGTGGGTTTTCTTGGGAATTTTCTGTTAAAAAAAGAGTTGGAGGGGATGGAGTGATTTTTAAGAATTTGCACTCAGTATAGGGGAAGGAACATATAAGATATTTTGGAAGGTTTGGTGTTGAAGGAACAGTTGGCAGGTAGTTTATTAGGACCTTTTGACAGCCCTCTTTCTGGCAGTTTTAAGGTTTCACTGTTAGGTTTGATTCCTAAGAAGATGGCCGGTGAATTTCTTTTGATTTACCATTTGTCTTATTCTGAGGGGAACTCTGTTAATGAGTTTATTTCAGTAAAGGACACTAAAGTGATTTATGCATCTTTGAATGATGCAGTGAGGGTTATTCTTGGGTTTAAAGATCTGTGGTTGGTAAAGGTGGATATCGAATTTGTGTTTCAATTATTGCCGGTGCGGAAGGAAGAGTTGTGTTTGTCGGGCATGGTGGCAGGTAGCAAGTATTATTTTGACAAAGCTATGCCAATGGGATGGTCAGTAAATATAAGTCTATTTAAATGCTAACAGTCATTTGAATGTTGTTCTGATGAAGCTCGCTTTGTTGCGAGTGAAAGCGCTAAACCAGTTGGATTATTTTTAAAATAAACTTTGTCTTTTTTTAAGTATTTGAGGAGATTTTATATACTCATGTAGTGGCTCACATTATCTGGAGCTTGGCATTTCATGACACTGAGGATAAAGCGTTCTTCATTTGTTGCATTTCCTGATAGTAGGTTTGAGGAAGTGTTGGAAGGTATGGGAGAGGTTTTGGAGAATTGTGATGGACTGAGTGTCCCATTGGCTAGGCAGAAGTTGGAAGGCCCATCTAAAGCATTAGATTTCTTGCATTTACTAGTGGATGTGGACAAGGGTTGTTTTGTGTAGTAGTTGAGAAGATCACCCATTTGAAGGAAAAGATTGGTTGGGTGATGTTCAAAAACAAGGTGATGGTTAAGGATGCCATGGAGCTTTTAGGGCTTCTGAATTTTGCATGTCAGACTTCATTTGAGTCATATATTTAGAAGGTATGTGGACTTTTTATTAAAAGGGAGAAAGCAAACATCATTGAATAAGTACTGGGAAGTTACCATGGGCAGATTTAGTGCTTTGGTTGTCCTTCTTGGAGAAATGTAATGGTGTCTCCTTTTGGCAGATGGATCGGGTTGGTCAAGGGGAATTGCAATTCTTTACTGACACAGTGGGGGGCATTGGAATGGGAGCATTTTTTCATGGTGAATAGTTTGCTGCTCATTGGCCTGCAGAATGGCAGAATGACTGGAAGAAGGATGTTGGAGGTTATGCCAATTTAGGTGGCATCTGTGGTTTGGCAGAACAGATTGAGAAGAAAGAGGATTATTTTTCATTCGATCAATATTGCAGTGGTGTGAGTTTTCAGGTGAAAACAGTGAAGCCTGAATTGTTGTTGTTAATATTATGTAAGTTGGTTTTGCAGAGCTTGTTGATTTTTTTTCCCCCACAGGTGTCCATATAGCTAGGAATGGGATTGCTGACAGTTTATCTCATCTTCAGTTTTCCAGGTTTTGACAGTTAGCTCCAAGGGGGGCTGGCAAGCCAAGACTGTTGCCAGATGAGGCATGGCAACTTGGGCTAAAGTAACCAAATGGTTGGTGCAGCAGTCTTGGGTAGCATCTATCAGGAAGGCATATGGTAAGGCATTATGTGATTTTGATAAATTTATTTTACAGCTGTCTGAGGAGAAGGGAGTTTGCTCGGAAGAATTATTATTGCAATATTTAGCCTGAGCTTAGGTGCAAGGTAGGGCACTGTAGTCTGTCAAGGTGGATTTGGCTGCAATCAGTATATTTGCATGAGTGGCAGAGTTGCATGATTTCACTATGTCCTGGAGAGTTGGTTGTATGCTGAAAGGATGGGGAAGAATGTCTTGTGTGAATATGGATAAGTGATGGCCATTGATATGACAGGTTTTGAAAGTTTTATTGCAGGGTTTAGCTTTGCTGTTTGGGTGTTCAGGAGATTACACCTTGTTGGTGACTTTATGTTTATGGATGTATTATGGTGCATTTAGGGTTTTAGAATTTTTAGAATCACTAGGTTGGGGGGAGGTCATGGTGTTTTCTGCGGTAGTGCACATTTGTTCTAAAATGGATCAGGATGGGAAAGGTATACTGATAGTGCTTAAAAGTGCTTAAAAAAGATAAGAATGATTGGATATGTCTGGTGGTTTGGGCTATGACATTACTGCAGTCACATGTGGGGAACCCTCAAGTCTTGGTTTTTTGTTCGGGAAGGGGTAAGGTGGTAACAAGTAATCAGTTTGTATGTGTGTTGAGGAGGGCTTTTCATTGCATGGATTTTCCAGGAGAGATGTTTCCACTCATTCCTTTCACATAGGTAAGTCTTCATATTTAGAGAGGGAAGGCAGATCAGTTGAGGTCATTAAGAGGTTGGATCATTAGTCTTCAAATGCTTTTTTGTCTTATATTAGATAATTGGCTTTTTTATGCTATTTTAGGAAAAGAGGTTTTCATCCTGGGTCATTCGTATATTCATTGAGCAGTGAAGTGGGCTGCAGTTAGGACTGCTGGCAATTAATTGGGTTTGCATCACTTCAGGTAGAAAGTAATATGGCATGGTATTAAAGGCCTTAGCTAGAATCAGTTCATGGATGAGTTTGTATATTTACAGTCAAGGATGGACTTTCATTGAGTACTTGTGGTGCATTTGTCAGGTAATGATTTGGGAATAGTTCCAAAGTGGCACTTGGTATGTAAGGTAAGACAGGATTTGATTGCTTTGAGGAGGCTATATCAAGGTATGTGCATTGTGTGGTCCGACATACATACTATTTTTAATTTGGAGCAATGCTAATAGCTTTTTGGCTTTGGAACAGGCTCAGCAATTTGTTAATTGTAGGTTGGCAAGGCAATTGCTTACTTTGGATATAGAGAAGATAAAACACAGGGAGTTTGGTGACAGTGACCCAGTTTGGTACAGAGAGGATGGAGTACATTTGGATGAATTTGGTCTATACCTGTTTAATGTACATCTATGTTTATTTTTGGAGGGTTTAGTTTAAGTTCTCCATTAGATGAGGGTGAACAGCCTGGGATCAGATTGGTGGGCACAAAAGAGGGGCAGGTTTGTCCCTCTTCTGCTGCCCATCTGATTTTGGGTGTTTGATACAAGGGGTTTGGAGGATGAAAGCAAGAATTAGGATGCTGCTTGAATAGCAAGAATAAGTGAGTGGTAGCAAGGATGCTGCTTATTGGGCAGGGTGAGTGGGGATATGCTACCATGATGGATGGTTATGAGGATGTACATGGTGTGATTAATAAACTGAAATGATTCAATAAAGGTATATTAAAGGAAGTTTAATAAAGATTGTCAAATGCCATTTTAGTATGTTGTGTTTTATTGCAGTGGACTGGGACAAATGAGTTTGGTAACAAACCAATTTGTACTGGGACATCTTCAGTGCTTAGGATTTATCTAGAGATGGGGAGTTAGGACAGATAGAAAGGGGATGGGTGTAGAGAAGGTTGTTAAAGCTGGGATGAAAGGGAAGGAGTTGGGCAAAGCTTTGGGAACTAAAAGGTTACCTTAATAAGGGAGATTTGGAGGAAGTGAGTTAGGTCTGGGGTGAAGATTAGAGGTTTTATGTGAGTGTATCTGGGAAAGGGGTCAGAATTAGGCATGATCTTGCCACCCACTCTCTCTCCCTTCTGTTTTGGGACATTTTGGATCGGTTAGCCATTGGGGTTGAGTGTTTAAGCAGAGAAGAGGGACAGGCTTGTCCCTCTTCTGTTCCCCCCTCTGATTTTGGGTTTTTGATGCAAGAAGTCTGAGGAATAAAAGCATGTGGTAGGATGTTGCTTGATTAGTAAGAATAAGTGAGCGGTGGTAAAGGAAACTGCTGATTCAGGCACGGTGAGCAGGATATGCTGCCATGTTGGATGGTTATGAGGATGTTCATGTTGTGATTAATAAACTGAAATGATGCAATAAAATGATGTTGAAGGAAATTTAATAAAGATTTTCAAAGGCCATTTTAGTGTGTTCTCTTTTATTGAAGGGGACCGGGACAATATAAAGAATTGAAGAATTTAAAAGAAAGAGAAAGTGACAAAAAGAATAACACTACAACAACAGGTGAGGAGCTGACAAACACAATGTGACAAGTAAAATCTAGGTTGAAAGCAGACAAATGAAAACAAAGCACGGTAATATGTAAGACAGATTTTTTATTATTTTAGAACTAAGAGAATGGAGATGGTCAATACAGTCTGCATTTATCCATGACCTAGACAGCAACTGCAAGGATAAATATTTTATTTATTTATTTATTTGACATTTGTTTGGCGGAAAAGTCCAACTGGGCCAAAAGTGCCCATTTCAGTGGATGCCTGGGAAGAAATAGTCCACAATCACAATCTTTCAAAAATGAATTACAGTAATTTTAAAACACAAAGTATCATGTAACACTACAAAACATAGGAGTGAAACATGTCGTAATGAGAAAAACATAGAATGTATGTTTCATAGCAGAGTGCAATGAAAAACAATAACATGAGTTGGAGAAAATATGTGAGGAAAAACTCATTAGTCATATTATTTGTTACAGAGATTACTGTGTGATAAATGAGAACTGAGACAAATCTAATAAGATATTTAAAAGAGATACTACAGATAGTGAGGGGAAATTGAGTGATGCCTTAGTATGAGAGAAGGTGTTCATATTAAGGTTATAGAAGGAAGTAAGGATAGAGAAAAAAAGGAGATTATAAGAAGAGAGTAGGGTAGAGTGTTTTTACATAGCTTAGGTGAGTAGGGAGGAAAGAGAAGGAGGTAGAGGAAACGTCTGTAGAGAGAAAGAGGATATGGTAAGCTATGGAAAAACAAAAGAGAGGAGTGGAGTAGGAGGTTAGAGAGGGTTATGAGGTGTCACTTATGTTGAAAGTGGCAAGTGAAGTATAGTAAGTAAGTTCAGCCAGGATTGGCACAGGAGTAGGTTCATGAGGGCCAAGAATGGATAACAATGGGACTCCTGTGGAAGTGGGAAGGTATGCAGAGATGGAACCTTGCCATTTTGCAACTTGTTGCCTGTTGGCAAGGTAGCTAAAAGACCATTGAATAGATGGAGATGATAGAACCAGTGTGGAAAGTTGGTTGATGAGTTTAGTGCAAGAGACCATGACAAAGGCTTTTGATAGGCCTAGAAATAGTGCAGATACAAGTCTATTAGAGTTGTGTGCTTTACTGACAGTGTCTGCAAATGACAGTAATGCAATGGACATGCTGTGGTCTGGACAAACTCTATGCTGTGCATTGGTGATTAGCTTATTTTGTTAGGTATAGTGGATACATTGTCATGGTTTCCATCTTTCAAGGATTTTAGAGAGGGGAGACAGGATTGCTATGGGATGAAAATTTGTAATGTCAGAGGAATACCTCTATTATGTATGGGGATGACATGTGCCATTCTCCATAAGTTAGGGGCACATTATTCTGTAATTAATCAATTAAGGATTCTGAAGTGGATCTGTTAATAAGAATGCTGATTGGGTATCCTATTGCATCTGTAGATAGATTTAAGTATTCCGGGGCAGGTTGTTAACTGAAGAGCAACAAGGTTTTAGTTTAAGTAAATTTTTTTTTTTATACAAACTGGTTGAAAGGTAAATTGGATGAAGTTATCTATGTGTGTATTGAAGAAATTGCAGTTAGGTGAGTTTTGTGAAGAAAATGTACTAGGGTCTAATTTAGGAGAAATTAGCTTCATGGCAGGTGGTATGCAAGGTGAATTTGAGGTTAAGTCGGCTATCCATTCTATGAAGTATTTATTGAAGTAGGTAGCTGTTTGAAGAGGGGGAATGTCCGGGGGTGGGCTGGGATCCTTTTTTGTATCTGCGTTGATGAGAAAGGATAGAGATGATCAGAATTTATTAGGGTTGTTTTTATGGCTACCTTATAGGTGAGTTTAATAAGACTTTTTATCTCTATTAACTTGTTTCTTGACTTGGTTTCATAGCTGTCTAAATAGTTTTCAGTTTTTGTCATTTTTTATCCTTTTGCCAGTTAATCAATGTTTTACATCTGTCCTTCATAAGGAGTTTGTACTGGTTGGTGAACCATGGGGTATGGCTATTTCTAATTCTTTTTGTATGCTGTGGGGTTAAGGTGTTAAGAATATTTAGAAATGCTGCATTAAAGTATTCAGCTGCATCATTTAAGGGGACTCTTTTTAGGATGGACCAGTAAATGGTTTTCAGAGCTTCAGTGAAAGACTGTTTGAAGAAATTGTAGAGATCACAGGTAGTTTGAGTTTATGTTCCTTTGCTAGTTGTGTAATATTCCTGTGGGTATAAACTGGTAGGTGGTCACTTAATATATCTGTGAAGGTACCTGAGAATGTAAAATTAGATGGGCTGGTAACCAGAATCCAGTCCAAGATAGAGTGTTGAGAGATATTGTTGGTATATCTTATTGGTATTTTAATAAATTAAGTGAATTTAAAGAGGTTCTTGCTGTTGATTGCTGTCAATGTGAATCAATGTTTACATCACCAAGGATGATAATTTAATTTGTGATTCTATCTGCTGTCCAGGATAGTATGTTTTTAAGTATTGGAATGTTCTGTCCTGGGTGATATATAACATGGCAATGCATATGCTTTTGGCTCAATTAAGTTCTAAGAACGAGATTACGATTTGTGCTTTTCAAATTTTGGGATTGTGCCTGTATAGGATGTTACTGTGAGCATATCTGGGAAGATTATAGCTATTCCATGTGCTTTTATATGTGTTCTAATGAGCCTAATAATATTATAATCAGAGGGCTGTCAATATATATATATATATATATATATATATATATATATATATATATATATATATATATATATACATGTACGTATATGAATGTTTATGGTAACTAATCAAGCAGCATATTTTTGGAAGGTGCAATGGATCCTGAATGCTCAGATAAATCTCACCCAAAGACTGAGATAACAAGTAGCATACACCAGGCCATCACTAGAGGTCAAGACTGAAATCCAAACCCAGAGATAGGAAGCTGAAGTATTTTCAATGAATTACTGTTTACAATCTGTAAAAAAAATTCTGAAAAAATAAGAGGAAGGATCTGCAAAAAAGGCATGCAAGAAAACAGTTGAACATTCATAAATAAATGCATAACAGTGATAAAATAAAAGAAAAAAAACAAATAAATTGCAGCATATTCTACTTTTTCAGCCTAACTAGTAAGCAAAAGACTAAACCTACTACAAATTGAACTATGAAATAATGAGTTGAAATGTCTAAACAAATTGCTGCCCCTGATGCAGTTAACTATTTGTTGCATGTGTTACACTGCAAGCAAAATAATTAAAATAAATTTCACAGATAAAAAATAAAGATATTCTGCACGCAGCCTCTTCCAAATAAGCTTAACAAACCCACCCATAACATAAAAAGTAGTATAAAGCATGACATAACCATGTCACCAATAGAAATCATGCATAAAATCACACAACACATTATATGGACACACAGCAACACAAAACCAGCATCAAACCCAACATTAGCAAGACTCAGACATAAACATGAAGCAGCATTGGGCAGTTTAGAAAATGCCATAAAAAGAGAAACATTGCAAAACACTGTAAGTTCCCATTCATACTTAACTGCATACAAAACTACAACAAGCAAACCACAACAGTAAACAAAATAAATGCACAACTGCAAAGCCCTTGATATACATTACACAATATACAATGCATACGCATAAAAATAAAATGAAAATATATAAAGAAATTAATATCCTATCTCTTCTAATTTCTGCAACCCAAACATAATTCAAGAGATCTCCATCATAAAACGTAAATACATTCATATATACAAGATGTATAAATAATAAAATAAAAAATAATATCTAAATTCCTCACAAATAATAACGAAAAAAAAAAAGAATAATAAAATGGAATTTGAAACTACCTGAAAGGTGGAACATACATAAGCATATGGCACTCTAGAGAAAAGTTATTCTCTTCTCTTGTTATGCCTCTTAAATTTTTTCTCTGTTAAATGTATGAAATTTTGTAATTCTGGTGGTATGCTTCATTAGCCAACATTGTTCTTGATGTAGTGATCTTACCTCTACCTGGCTATTTTGTGTGGATTTCCCACCAGTGAAGATTAAGGTCATCTATGTATATAGTGGTTATAGACTCATTCAATGCAGCAACCAGTTTCAAAGCAATTTTAAACACAGAGTAAGCACTGTGGATTATGATGCAGAAAACAGTGTCTGATTTGCATCATGCCAAGACCAATGCCATGAATTAGACATACAACTAATTAACATTAAGAAACTGTTTTATCATAGACATGAGAGCTTGCTGGGCATTCCTGTGTTATTGCCTTCTGCCCAAGCATGTACAGAGAGTCACCTTTGGTATCAGAAAGTAGAAGCAAAAGTGGATGATCTACAACAGTCTTTTTTAAGGCAAAATCTCATGAAACCCTAGCCTTAGCTTTGTCCATGATAAGGTATCTTCTGATGTCATGACTGTATATTAGTCTTATTAATAGGTAAGAGTTGGCATACTATTTCTTCCCAGTTTTACCTGATATTAAAAAAAAACTTGCTCCATTTCAATGTATAGAAATTAAGTAAAGAGTACTTTGGTTGGTCTTCTCATTACTATCCTAGAGATGTTTTCTCTTAGTCTAATTAATCAAGGTATCATCTTTCCACTGGACTTTTCTGAAGTTTAGGCAACTCACCTGAAGGTTTGCCAAGTCAGAGATTTCCTCAGTATTAGTCTGCCAAGACATAGCTGTGTTTCCTATCATGCAAGCACAGTTGCTTTACTTTTGCGTCACACTTCTCATCCAAGAAGGTTTTCTCATACTGCCTTGTTTCAAGCTTCCTATCCTCTGTATTAGTTGGCAGTTCTTTAAGCTTTTATTCATATATAATTTGTTTCTTTGTATCCACATCTTTCTCTCCTCTTTATCTTTCCTACATGTTTCTCTTTTTTAGTGTGCGCACACACTATCGGTCCGTTTTCTTGTCTTTCCTGTACTCCCTGATAATGGTTCCTAAGAATATCAGCCACCTTCTATATTCTGTGCCTATACCCCTACAGGTTATCAGTTTTGTGTTTGTATCACTTTTATTCTGCCGGGATAAATTTATTCTTGTTTCGGTGCCACATTCCATTCTGCACTATCCAGAGGGTCTGATCCCTCAGTATAGTGGCAAATGTCAAGTAATGGTGAAGGATTCTTCTTCTTTGTGTCCTAAGTCATATCTGTCCTGCTTTGTGGATGTTTAGTACTTATCAATGATTTTTGTGATAATCAGATCTTTTATTTTCTATAGCTGCTTGTAGTCCCCACACATTCCAGTAGAGACAGAGGTAGCTTTGTGGGCTGGCTTCCTAGGGGGTTCTTCCCCTTATGCAGTTCTTGTGTCCAGTCACAAGAGACACCTCATCCCCATTGTTTCTTTATTGTTTCTGAAGTTCTTCAAAGTCAGAGAAGTGTCTCCAGATTATAATGTTACATCATATCATCAGTAATAGAGGGTACAACTGCAACAAGGTGCAACACCTTTTCATAATCTGTCTGTCTCAGAAATAAGATAGCTTCTTTCTCCATGAGTACACATTACCTCTACAGCTTTTTCAATTATAATTTTTATATCTGTATTATCCTTTTATAAGGACAACCATCCTACTCTAGTCAAATAGCCCATGTAGCTCTTTTCCATCAGCTGAAGTAGTGCATTTGATTAATGTAATACTTGTATAATAACAAACATGCAGTTTTACCCCTTCTGTCAGAGATTTTGACACTTAAAACAATCATCAGTGTTTGTAGTCTTCAAACTTCTAATGGTATTAACATTGTTAGTTCAGATCCTAGTAATACCCCCCACTGCCATCTCACACTTAACATACATCAGCGACTGAACTTTTTATTTGCTGATAACAGATTTCCACTTCTGCTCTAGGTAAGTCAGTGCTACAGGCTTTCAATACACAACATTCTTTCTACTGTAATTATGTTCTCAGATTTTAAGAAAACTGACTCATTACTTTATAGTAGTTGGAAATTACTGGATTTACCAAAGTCTTACATTTCTGTCATCTGTTCTTTACTGAGTAAATCACTCTTGTATTTTTTTTTTATTTATTTGCATAAAGTTCATATCAAATTGTCCCATAGTGTTTTGAAAATCATTGAAAAGTTCTCAAACATAATATAGTCTGCAAAGGTATTAACCTTCTCTAAATGTCCTGTGACATTGAAATTCAAGCAGTCTAACTATTCTTAATAAAAACATCTACTGCCTCCAGAAACATTTCAGAAGTCACTTTTTGAATGGCAAGCCAGTTGCAAATAAAGAAGGAGTTATCTATAAATAACCACAGTTCCTTGAAAATGCTGACACCTCTTGTTGCTATTCCCTGTCTTAAATAAACATTTAAGAGTCTTAAATGTCAAGTTGTGGTGAGCAAAAGTTTGGATTCTATAACCCTACAAATAAGAGAATATTCCATAGGAGCTGCTCCTGATGTAAGCATTTGACTAAGTGACACTCATTTACAAATGTTCTCATGGCTTCTGCTAGGGGAAAAAATCTTGTTTCTCCCATGCTAGGACTAGAAATTAAACTTGATAAATGGTGGCTTGAAAATATAAATGGGGAATGCACATTTGTGTCTGTGTACATGTGTGCATGTGAGTGTATGTGTGTATATATCCCTGTCTATAAATGTATGCATAGAGAGACAGATATTGAGGCCAAATGCTCTCACTTCAACACAGGATTATCCCCTTTCCAAGTCTCTTCTCCTCTCTCAAGATTCACTGAAGACTGTCCCACTTTAGAAACGCTGTGCTTGTTCACTGGAATGTATATTTTTTGTTTTGGAAATGTTTTGTATTTCATGCAATCTACACCTGATATTAGTATTGATCAGTGCATTTCCAGTAAACAAGCCAAGATAAATAAGTAACTAAATAAATAAATATTTATTTTTCAAATGGGTGAGATATATGTAAAAACCACAGAAGCTGATTTTTTTCTATTTAAACACAGAAATCATGGAATATCACTGAGTAATCTTTAAACATTGGTATTATTTCAAAATATTAAACTACATAACAGGCAGAGACATTTTAGAGCTTAAATAGCTCATTCCTTAGGGCTGGCATATCTCCTTAGCATAAATGCCAATGAATGAATTAGAGGACAAGGTTCAAGGAGCACGTAGGGTTAGCAGACACGTCTATATCTATGTTCACTCAGGTATATCTAATCAGTGAGGATGTACTTGTTTAAATATTCCTTCACTGATAACTGAAGTCAGACAGCAGGACCCTCTCTGTTATGACCTTTCTGAACTGCACAGATGGTATTTCCTGTGTTTTTCTGACAACAGAATCTAGAGTGGCTGTCATTTTAATGGCATGTCAATGTCAGTAGCCTATGTTTCTCCATGTGTATGTAATTATTTAATGTTGTATATCAGCTGTTCCTACAGTACATTTTCTATAAAAAAGTTGTCAGTCCGTGCCAAACATCAATTATGAACTACCGACCATCTCCAGAAACTGAATGGTTTCCTTTCTTTATAAATGTAAATGAAGGAAAAAAATCCTTCCTTTAAAAGCGATACTCAGTGAGTTAATAAAAACATGATATTATGCTATAATAGGATGTTTAAAATTATCATGGCAAAGTGAGAGTCTATAAATGATGCTTTAAATGAAAAAAGACATTTATGTGATGATTCTTTACGTCTCCTTCATGAGTCAGAATAGCGGTGCTTATGTTAATTACAGAATATTTATTGCTGCACTGTGAAGTATAATTGTGTTAGTAAAAGATTATGAAATACACAGTTTGTGTAATCATGGGGTATGTTCTAAACAATTTCTGAAAGTGTTTCTCATTTTGTTCTTTGGATGTTAATTGCTCCTTTAATGTACATTTTCAGACTACTTATTATCTGACATCTCACTGTTTTATTATTTGTTCTATACATATAATGGAGTATTTCTGATATCCCTGATTAGCAGCAGACAAAGACAGCATGTTTAATTGACATAATGCAATCAGCGCTGCAAAATACTCTGCTATTTCAGGACTAACGTGTAAGGTTTTTTTTTTGCTACCTACAGATGGATACATCACACCCAGGATTCAATAAAGTCCGTGCAGGGTCCGTGTAGAGCCTACACAGAATGTATCCATGTACACAGCCACAGTTCCTCCTCGGCAGCATGCCATACATATTAATTATGGCATGCTGCTGAGGGAGACCACAGCAACACATATATTGAATCCATGTAAGACTGACTTCACATGCTGTCTCTTTATTCTGGACTGTCCAGAAAAATTCTGGACAGTTGTTAAGCATGGCAAGATACCTTTCAGCCCATTGAACTAGACCAAAAGGTGTACCATACATTTTATTTCATTAAATTGCCATTTTATTTATTTATTTTTTTACATTTATGTGATTGTTTGTGTGGTGTGGCGTGTTGCTTAACTATGCTTAGTTTTGTGCAAATATACATCAGACATCCACCAGATATCTAAAAATAGACCTGGACGTATTCAAAGTTAATAATTAAAACATTTTTTTGATTTATTTATTTTTTTTATTTTTCATGTGCTTGTGTGCACGATGTGGCATTTAGGTGTAGTGTGGTATACTTAAGTAGTAGACATCCACTAGACATCTAAAAATAGAAACTGGATGCACATGTGCTTGTTTGCATGATGTGGCACATTGCTTAGCTAGGTGTAGCGAGGCGTACATAAGCAGTACACATCTGCTAGATATCTAAAAATAGAAATAAGATGTATTCAATTGATGTAAGTCTGTCATGCTTAGTAATGTGCAAACCAGCACAGTGAAGCTGCGCTATGCTTACAGGCACCTTCTCAGTATATCTGCAGATATTCGAGTTCCCTTTCCTATTCCATTGGCTAGATAGGTTGAGTCAAGACCTATGTGTAGTAAGTCCTGGGTAGTGATTCTTTTTATATGCAGTGCTGTGAAACTGTTTCAGGTTTCTGAGACATCTGTTGACATTAAATTAAAGAATTGTTACATTTAGAAACAGTTAGAAAAGCTGCACTTTGCTAAGCTTTGCTTAAACATGGATTTGCGAGCTTGTGCAATGCTAAGCAACCCTCCTCTTTTTGGAAAGTCTCAGTATGACATGCAAGGGTGGGAATGCAGCCTATATAAAGGCCAATAGGTAGGAAATTCACATCATTCCTTGGAGCCTGATCTTGACTCTGAGTGTGGCTACTGGAGTTGGTGAGGGAGTATGCTTTTGGGCACAAAAGGGGGGTGTGCAGGAGTCCAAAGTGTTTACTGGACTCCTGATAGAGAGATACAGATGACTGCTGCAGGGTGAGTACAAAGGTGGCTCAGAGTGCAAGTCTGAGGCCTGGGATTGTTTGCTCAGGGACCTAACTAGTGCTACTGGTATTCCCGCACTGGTGACAGTGGTGTCACCACTTTGATGACCTGAAGAGTTGAAAGAGGCTAACTTTGGACACCTGGTCCAAGATGCTAGAGATAGGCACACCCCCACAGATATGTAAGTATGTTTTCCAGTAATTTATAAATATACGAGCTGAATGTGTGTAAAACTGGTATGCATAATAGTTTTCTTCTCTTACCACAGCTGTAGAACAGAGGGCTCACAATGTGCAGTCCCATGCTGGGCGTCTGGCTAGGATGAGGCAAACGTGTGGTAAGTAAGAAAATCATAAAAGTAATAACTTAATGCATAACTGGATAGTACAGTAAATACAGATGTTGCAGTCCTAACAGTCATGTATAAAATACCTGGGACATCATACATCTTTATTAATGTGGCAGTACATATCTGAAATGGTAAAGCAAGTTAAAGCAAGTAAGCATGCAGTACTTTGTAGCATAGCTTCCAGCCATCAGTTAATGTGGTCTACCCATCTTAGGAGTCACTGTTTTGATCTGCTCATTGTCTGAAATATGCTGTAGGTTGCACTCAGTAAATGAAAAAGGGTATATGGGTAAGTTAACAGAAGTCCTAGACAGCTATCCATGGTCTAAATGCCAGAGTTGAAGCAACATTATTCAATACATTTTAAAAGGTGATGGTGCTTTGACAAGTAATGTTTTCAAATAAAACTGCTCACTATTCCTGTATTCACTGCATATGTGTTCTAATCTGACACCAGTCAACTGTTACATGTAAATGAATAAAGAATGCACCAACAAATGGTAGAAATAAATGTAGTGCAATACCCAGATTAAGGTTCAAGCCTGTGTTCTGCTCATTTTGTCTGAAATATGTTGTATTGCACTCAGAAATGAACATGGTATATGAGTAAGTTAACAAAAGTCCTGCACAGCTATCCATGTGACTAAATGCCAGATCTGAAGCAACGTTATCAATAAAGTTTAAAAGGAGATGGTGCTTTGCTAATTAATGTTTACAAAAAAGTGTTCATTATTCCTGTATGTTCTAATCTGACACCAGTTAACTGTTACATATGAACTAATAAATAATGCACGTCAGAAATAAATGTAATGCAATACCCAGATTAAGAGTCAAGCTTGTGTTCTGATAATTTTATTTGAAATATGTTGTAGAGAACACTCAGTGAATGAACAGGGTATACAGGTAAGTTAACAGAAGTCCTACACAACCATACATGTGTGTAACTGCCAGATTTGAAGCAACATTAAGTGATAAAGTATAAACGGAGATGGTTCTTTTATAAATAATGGTTTCAAATAAAGTAACCACTATTCCTGTATTCACTGCATGTGTGTTCTAATCTGACACTAGTCAACTGTTTCATGTGAATGAATAAATAACGTGCCAACAAATGTCAGAAATAAATGTAGTGCAATACTCAGATTAAGGGTCAAGTTTGTGTTCTGATAATTTTATCTGAAATATGCTGTAGATAATACTCGGTAAATGAACAGAGTATATGTGTAAGTTAACAGAAGTCCTAGACAGATGATACATGTCTGTAAATGCCCAATTTGAAGTGGTGTTAAGCAATAAAGTGCAAAAAGAGATGGTGCTTTGATAAGTAATGCTTTCAAATAAAGTGCTCATTATTCTTGTGGTCACTGCTTATGGGTTCTAGTCTGATACCAGACACAGCTATGCATGTCTGTAAATGTATGATTTCACACAACATATCACAATAACATTTTAAAGGAAATGGTGCTTTGATAATTCATTATATTCAAATAAAGTGCACATTATGCCTGTAGTCATTGCTTGTGGGTTCTAATCCCATGACAGCAAACTGAGAAATGACCGGCTGTCTACTGTAATTAGTGTACATGAACATAACTCTCACCTGTCATGATTTTTGCAGAATGTAATGACTACTGCCCCATATGTCTGGTCCTTGATTTGCAGATATATGACATTACTTGGAATACAATTTAATGGCAAATCTATTATCAGAACACCTTGCTACTAATGTATGAGCACACTATCTAAAAATGCTCCCTGTAGTTGTGCCTTTGAACCATCATTTGGTAGGACTTAGCCCATAATGTCGCATGCTAAGAGTTTAAGAGCTATGTACGTGCAACATCATCTACACAATATTAGCAGTCACTGTTCTTACAACTGAAATGTTACATATGTAGAAGTATGTAGTAGTAGTCTGTGTAGTTACATTATCTGCAAAGTTACTAATGTTCTTTTTTTCTCTCTCACGCCTCACTCCACTACTTCTCTTCTTTAATTTATTAATTATATTTATTATTATGATTTGATATTAATGCATTATTTGTAATTACCTCTTATATTGGCCTTATGTATGATTTAATACTGCTTAGCTTTAAAATACTTTCATTTACGATATTTATTTTCTATTGCTTTATATTACTCATTTTTATTTTCTATAATGTTATTAATTACATTTGTTTAGTTATGTTTATTTTTACCTTATGTTTATATTTAATTTCCTACAGTGCGACAAGGTAGACTGGTTCCAGATGATCCACCTACCTTGGCTCCCTCGGCCATGGCACCAGGACACAGCACATCTGGACTGCAGCCTGGTGGTGCCCCCCCTGCTGCCCTTGCACTACCGGCTCCTTTGGGTAGTTCTGCACCACAGGGGGTGGTCCACCCTCTGGGAGTGGATGTGGAAGGAGTTCTTATGTCACCCCTGATGAACTGCCAGGCATGGTGCATGGGCTGCTGCACCAAACTGTTTGTGCACACCTACACTGGATGGAGAGCTTGTTGTCCATCCTGGTGGGGCAGCCTCACCCCAGACATTGGCATCAACCACTGCCTCCACAGGAGTAGTGAAGGTGCAGTGCTGACAGTCCCATGGGTGAGTCCCACTTTCTACCAGGTCTGACATCCATGGGGCTGGAATTCCACAACATCCTTCTCAACCAATGTACTCACCCCCCACTTGTGTCACACACCAACCTTGTCTGCTGTCTTCTCTGTCTGCAAAAGCTTCTTCACCTTCCCAACTTACCTCCCCACACATACTTATAAACCTTTCCAAACATTCCACTCTCACCTTTAAAAAAATGGGTACCTGTCCCCCCAAAGAAATATTGTCTCATACATAGTTCTCTGTTTTGCACGTGTCCACTGGGCACACTTAATTTTGTCCAACTGGCCTGACAACCCACTTATGTTGTCCTCATCCCTGTTTCTCTGGGGAGGGGTGACAATCCAAATCAGCTAAAAAATCTATTAAAGTGCACAGTGGTTACTGTACAAGAAACAGATAGCTATAGTCCTTTCCTACACCCTTCCTGCACATACCTACCTGCCTCATGTTTTTCACCCTGCTTGCACCCCATTTTACCACTGTCCGATCTGCCCATTTTTCATTTCTTTAATGATTTTTTGCACAATGCTGAACAATGCGCACCACCACTAAGCTAAGCTAAATGGCTCTATATTGATATATGTTTGTGAAAAAATATTAATTCCATACAAAAAGTACACCCGCAACCTATTTTGAACCCAGGACCACCACACCTGCAGAATACTGCATCAACCTGCCAAGCCACACACCTGTTAATTTGCACAGCTCTTTTAAGCAAAACCTAGTAATTGTCAAGTTCCCATCATTAAGCCTGTTTATGCAATGCTGTTGTTGTTGTTCTTCTTCTTCTTTTGGCTTTTCCCAGTTAGGGGTCGCCACAAAGGAACTCCAGTCTGCTAATGATTGGCAGTAGATTTTTACGGTGCCAAAGTGCCAGCCCGACACCCAACCTTCATCGAAGGCACACCCATTCACGCATGTCTTTCGAACGCCACTTGACCGTGGGGAGGGTGGATCACGCAAATCAGCTATAAGATTAATGGAAAAATAGGAGTGTAGCTGGGACTCTTGTAGCGAAATGCATCACTATAAAGCCATACACATAAGAATAGATGTAAGTGAGATATCTAACAGCAGGTAACTTTGCAATTATATCTACAATATGTAAAAATACACCTGCTACATTAGTAATGGAAAAATAAGAGTGTAACTGTGTCTCTGGTAGAGAACTACATTACTATAAAGCCATACACATAAAAATAGCTGCTAGCCAGGTATGTAACAGCAGACAACTGTGGAGTTATATGTAGAACATGTAAAAACACACCTGCTAAAACAGTGTTTCAGTAGCTCAATTTGTTAAATGCTGTTAAAACGTACATTTTTGGTCCACATGTCCTGGGTTTCAATACAGCTGTGTCGAGCTTTTAAAATACATGTTTGTGCATCACCAGTATACATTCTGTATGTATGACTGTCTTATCACCTATTTATCCACTCAAACAAGTACAGATGGAATGCCTGCTTCTAAATAATGAAAGTCAAATAGGGCCACATTTAAATTATTCCTATTACAACAATAGAATGTGCATAGAGTGTCAGGTCATGCATCAGTACTAATTTCTAGAGGATTTTGAAGTATGTAATTTGAATGAGACCCAGTCACAGCAGACTTCAGCTCACAATGATTTGCTAGTGATATTACAACCACAGCAGCACCAGTTACATACATATATAGAGCTCGTGCTACACATGACTTGGAAATTATCTGAATGGTTGACATAATGGTTAATGTAGCTCCTACCTTGTTCTTGGATACAACAAACATGTTTCTCTTCACACTGTTAATAATACCATTGGCTAACATAGTTACCTTAAACACAGACCTTACATTTCAGTAGGACAGGTTCCATCAGTCAGGCTCTGGCTGTACACCAAGGTTGCCACCGGTCACATGGTTACTCCCAAGTGTTGTTGCCCTCCACATTCTGCATCTTCTCTAATTATGACTATTGCCTACGGCATCAGCTTCAGCCTGCAGCACACATATCTATATGTAACAAGTAGCTGGTACAAATATTCACTCTGTGCTGAAGTAATCCCTACCGCAGCAATTATCAACCGAAATGTGACAAAGGGGATGGATTCTGCATTGAGGCTTTATATATTGCTGAGTATGAAACCATCATAGATTTAAAACTATTCGTTCCAAAGTTGAATTTTGCACTTTTATTCAAGAACTATAGGAATGTAATTAAATCATTCTATGTTTCTAGCACCTATAACCCGTCCTTAAATTTAACTTTGGAATTGTTTGAAAAAATGTGCGGATTAGATATTCGTGCAATAGATATCAAACATAAAAAGAAATATAATTTAAATAAAGTGGAAACAGACAATTTGCAAATGTTGATGAACATCAGAAATATTAGACTTGTAAAACCTGATAGGGGGGGTGGTCATTTTTGACTACAGTGATTACATCAATAGAATGGAGAATATAATCACCAGTAACACTTACACTAGCAGTTCTATTAATGAAATGAATGGTGCATATAGACGAATTAGGGGTACATTACAAGACCTCTTTATTGAAGGGGCTATTAGTATAGATGAGTTGAATTTTATGTCAGTGCTTTATCCTAGGACACCAGTTTTATTTGTTGTTCCAAAAATTCATAAAGATTGCAACAAACCACCCATGAGACCTATTGTTGATGCCCAAGGGTCTATTACCAATCCTATAGCTAAATTTTTGGATGAAAAATTAAAACCATATGTGCTTAGAGAAGCCCATCTGTGTAAAGACTCATGGGACTTTTTATCGAGAATGAATGAAGTTAGGTTTGGGACACAAGATATATTTATACCCATTGATGTTTAAGATTTATACTCAGTTATATCCCATAATGTGGGTATAGAATGGTTTAATGATTATTTATATAGTAAAGAATTACTTCAGGACAGTATAAATTTATATGATCAATTGCTTGATATAGTACTTAAAAATAATTATATAATGTTTAATGAAAAACTATATTTTCAAAGTACTGGTGTTGCTATGGGGTCCCCTGCAGTGGGCTCTATGCTAACATCATTATGTGCATATGGGAACAACTTTTTATTTTCAATTCTCCATTCTTTCAGTATTGTGTTATTTACTTGCTCTTCTTGGATGATATTTTTATTTTGTGGTATGGAGAAGAGACTAAAATTAATGAATTTATGGAATATATTAAACAAACAACTAATTTTTTGAAATTTCTTGGTGAATGGGATATTAATCAAATCTCTTACTTGTCCTCATAAAAAAATGATTATGAAACGAATACTTTTTTGTCAGAAATTTTTCGTAAAAAAACTTATAGCAATAGCTTATTACGCTACAATAGTAGCCATCCATATACACAAAAGAGGGCTGTGTTAAAAGGGTAATTTGTAAGAACATCATGAATGGTGAGCAGATGGGAGAGCTTCTTACAGGAATGTGAATTAATGAAAATCATGTTCTTGCAAAGGGGCTACCCGGAGGCCCTAATAAATGACATCATGGAAGAAGTCATCCATAAAAGAGAAAATGGACACTTTAGGACCCTTTTGTTTGACAATACTTACACATTATTTGGTGACGAAAATAGAGACAATAATATGAGAGCAGGAATGACATCCAGTGTAAATGAATTTAGCCAGAACTTGAATAATATCCAAGAATATAGAATCAATAATAATGATGATAATGATAGCAGTAAAAATAATTTTGGTAATAGTTTTATCACTACTTTTAATTGTAATAGTTACATGATCAGAAATATTTTGACAAAAAATGGTCTTTATTGTTAAATGACCCATTAATAAGAAAAACTATTGGGGAATTTCCATCTATTGTTTATAGGAAGGGCTATAACCTTAAAAATGTTTTGAAACTAGTTTTAGATCTAAGACAAAAGGTTATATGTTTAAATGTAGTAAACGTAAATTTTGTAAATATATCTTAGAAATAAACTCTACAACTATTGATACTTGTAATATTAATATAATGGGTAAATTTAGTTGTGATTCCACAAAAGTTGTTTACTGCGCTTCATGCATGCATTGTATTTGTTTTTATATAGGAAAAGAAAGAAAGAAAGAATAGGAGAACACATTAAAGCTATAAGAGATGGTAATGACAATAATGCACTAGCAAAACATACTCAACACAGTACACATTCATTTAGATTTTTTGTACTGGATTATTTAGATCATAGTAGTAGAGGAGGGGGATGGCAGTTCATCTTGGAAGAAATGGAGTTAAAATGGCAAATCCGACTAGGTGCACAGCTGTGGCCAGGCTTAAATGGTATGTTATCATTGGGTAGCGTTTTGAAATTAAACGCTTTAAAATGCTAATGTTTAAGCAATACTTTGTATAGTTTTATTTATTCATTTTAAATGTGTATCTTATGTTTTACAAGTTATTTGGAAATGGTGAATTATAATATATGTTCTTTTGGGAAGGTTTTTTATGTTTAGTAGATAGTATTGTTTGAAATGTATTTGGAATTCTCTTAGACTGAAGTTGAGTTTGGGGGTTGGGCTGGTTGATGGGATGAGCAAATGATTAATGGCTGTAATATCTAATTAAGTAATTACATCTTACTATAGTTTAAAAAGTAAAGGAAATGATGTATTCTTTGTCAGAGGAAGTTTGTCATTCAAGAAAAAGGAAAGCGCTTACTTTTACTTATTTATTTTATTTTTTGAGCATATATAGTAAGGTATTTACTCGCTGTTAAAAATTCAACTGATTTGTTTGTTGAGCGTATTGTAAATATTTATGTTTAGTAGATAGTATTGTTTGAAATGTATTTGGAATTCTCTTAGACTGAAGTTGAGTTTGGGGGTTGGGCTGGTTGATGGGATGAGCAAATGATTAATGGCTGTAATATCTAATTAAGTAATTACATCTTACTATAGTTTAAAAAGTAAAGGAAATGATGTATTCTTTGTCAGAGGAAGTTTGTCATTCAAGAAAAAGGAAAGCGCTTACTTTTACTTATTTATTTTATTTTTTGAGCATATATAGTAAGGTATTTACTCGCTGTTAAAAATTCAACTGATTTGTTTGTTGAGCGTATTGTAAATATTCTTACATGCTATATATATATATATATATATATATATATATATATATATATATATATATATATATATATATATCTTAACATCGATTTTAAACCGTGGTTATGAAAGACTTTTTCTACCTGCCTGGACCTGGTCTTTTGCATTTACTATATTGCTGAGTAGTTGCATGGGATTGGCTGATTATACTGCAAATCAGCTGTGTATGTTGCATGCAGCATTCCTGAACCACAGATCGGTTCATAGGCAATCAGCTGCTAATAAGACCCAGCTTAACTCATTACATCTGAGTGACGCCTCCAGGTGCATCCGCAGTTAACTCCTGATGGCTCTAGACGTCAAATATTGCTGGTTCATATTTGCATCAATAAATCCAAAACAATGCTATGTACAAGGTTTAAAAATATTTCCTCTTAAAGCTTACACAATGACAAACTCAACTGCATTAATATTTGACCTATGCCTAGTGCAGGTAAATAGATATTAACTGTTGTTTTTATTATACTAATTTATGTATTAAAAAAGAAATTCACATTTTTCTAAAAATATCAACAACCAAGTAACACAGAACTCCTTTGTCTCATATGAAAGCTCTCAGCTAGATGAATAAAATGTTGCTGACAGCATGTGTGCAACTTCAGTGGTTGCTGAGATATTGTAAGTTGTTTACAAAATATTACAAATGTAGCAGTTGCTATGTTTACTGTGACTTACAAAATTCAGCTTAAGACCTAGAACCTAAAGAATACTACCACTATAAACACAGTTTGTGCTGAAGGGGTTGCCATTTATACTTCTTTCATAACCCCCTTTGGTTCCAGAGATATGAACATCTGTTTGAAATGTGAGGACATCATTTGATTATGTCAAAATGTTTAGGCTCTGCTCATTGGAAGTTACAGTCCAAACTTCCTGAGCTCCATTGGAGTGAATAAGTTAAAAAGGCAAACAATTAGCTAGGGGAACCATTGTGTATGAGAGTTAGTTTACATGCTTAACTCGTTCACACAGTACTCATATAGCTCTATCTTTCAACAGAGGAGTTTTGTACTCCCATCAGGTATATGATCATTTTGTTCTCAACATGATGTATATGTTTGAATTTACTTAGGGGGAATGGAGTTTACATCAATAAGCCTTTCTTACAAATGTAGTGATGACATGGCAGTGATCTTCAGCAGTGTTACACCTGCAGAGAATGTAGACTACAGCTTGGTTTTAATGCTCTATATTAACTAGGTACACAGATCTCCTGGATACTTCCTTTGTTCGCAGTTGTAGTAATACCCTGCTATTTGGTTGGCACTGTTGTTTATTCATATATTATGGGTGGTGGTTACCCTGAAATGGGGCACACTACAATGGACTCCTGTGCTTGCTGTGTGATCATACGTGAGGATCTATCATGTCACAAGGAGCAGTGGGGCACTATTGCTAATAACCTACTTGCTTTCACGCCCTTTGCATGTTAGGCACACTATTGATTAAAAGGGTCTATAGTATAAGATCGACGTTTAAAAACATTGAACAACATATGGTCGACACCATATGGTCGATGTCTTCAAACATCGACCTTATAAAAAGACAAAAAAAAAAGAAAAAAGTACCCTAACAGGTTTAAGCTGCCCCCCACACCCCCTGATACTTAAATATACCAACTGCAAGACCGCACTACATTGCAGTAAATGGAAATCTCCCCTTACGGAGATTTCCGTTTACATGCTTGAGATTCTAAGCAAGTGATATTGTCGTGTCGGCAATATCAGATTCAACATCGTCGGCTATCGAGAATATAATATAGACCTGATTAAAAGATGTGTGATCTATTTGGGAATAACAAAAGGCATCCTTTATTGCTGTATCTCCACTTACTGTACTCCAACGTATGTGATCCCAAAATGTTCACATTTATTTGTATTTCAGGAGATATTATGCATGCCAGATGACATCCACCTTTCACTGAGGCAGAAAATGATCTCAATTATTGAGGCCTTGAGACAACACCACCAGAAGGAGGGTAAATAGACAAGTGTGTACAGCCTTGTGGAATGAACTGGTGCATAACATTAATGCTGTGGTTCACCAGAATCATACATATGAGCAGGTGTGACACCATGCAACAGATATAATCAATGTGGCGTGCAAACATGCAGTGGACATAGCCAGGGATCATCAAGTCACTGGTGGCGGGCCTGCAGCAGAACAACCTCTGTTAGCCACTGAGGAATTCCTGGTAAACCTTGCAACACAGGATAGCTCCCAGCATCCACCACCCCATAAATCATGGATGCAAGTGCAATCCCTTCCACTCAAGAGGAGCATCCAGATATGCTTAGTTGGACAAGTATTGGAATACTGTAGCATTTACCATGTCAGGGTGCACATAGTTTTATGTGGGTGTCAGGTGTTTTGGGGGGGAAGGTTAGCTGAAGTTTTAAGCTCATGCACAGTTTGTGACCCACATTCCTATTAATATAGCAGCTAATGTAAATGTGAGATATTTTGAAGTATAAGCCCTGTTATGCTGTCACATGTACTGCTGTGTACATTACATCACCCTCACATTTTTCAGGACCATCAGGAACAAGTAGGGGTGTAAGCACAAAAAAGTATTTGTTCAAGTGTCATAACAGGTATGCTAGCTGGATTGATGTACTGTCTACATGATTGCCAACTGTACAGATATTTTCTGACTGTACACAGTTGAGACTCATACATATGCCTTGCAGGTGTGACTACTGTGATTAATTTGACAGTATTGTCAGGACATTACAGATTTCCATAACTGTCAGCTGTGCAGAGTTTACAAAATGTCTACAGTGTACATCATTTATGTTTTGCTCATGAGATTCCTGTTTAAGGAACATTTATTTCCAAATGATTACACGTGTGTTACAAAATAATGTACGTATGTCCTACTGTATTCTGAGTTTGTGGGTTATAAAAGTGTGTAATAGTGACAGAAGTAGTATACAGCTTAACATATATTGCAGCATAGTACTGCAGAGCATAGTAGTGCAGGTTTTAATGTAATGCTTTTCCCTTTTCATCACAGGTAACCAGGGAGGTTGGTCTTTGTCTCCTTCACAACCAGATGTCAATGTCTTCTCAGACTCTGATGATGATGGTGGGCAAAGTGAGGCACAACTGGGGTTTGAGGGGCTGAATTTGACACAGAGGTTGACATCCCTCATCCTCCCTCATTATCACCATGCACAGCCAGTATGCCTATGCATACCCAGTCCCCCGTGGCCACAGATGTTGGACAATCAGTGGGTGGGGACATTGAACAGGTAGTGTTGCTACTGTGGCTTCAGTGACTGTCAACAATGGCTGTAGTCAAACAGTTGGTGAGGTTCCCCACAGGAGGATGGACAGGGGTGCTCATAGGAGGCCTTTTGTCTCTCCACCACCTGTTGCAGGTGTCTCATCTTGTGTCACTTGGCATATGTTTATGGCCATCATGGAGGAACAGGCATGTTCAAAAAGTTATTTCAGACAAATGCTCGCGGTTATGGATGAACACAGTCTGACAGCCATGACTGTCTCCACTTGATTGTCGATACCCTGGATCAGCTCACTGATGCAGGTGAAAGATGTTGGTCTGAGACAGATTGCATACTATCTGTTTTGGAACACACGTTGTCTGTGATGGAACTCCTGGTTGGAGTTGAGCATTGGCCTCATGGATGTAGGTCAACAACATCATCTGCTGAGAGTTAACATGGCCATACACAATCGTGGTCCATAGTGGCGGTACATCTAACACTCTAGAAGGGACTGTGCTGTCCACACCAAGATGTGGCAGGCCATAGGCTCGTGATCCTGGGTGATCCCATGAATGCCACATTCCCAGCAGACAGCAGTCACCCTCAGGTAGTAGCACAGCATCTGACAGTGGATGTGAAGGTGCCTGTACAACTCACTACAGGCACGGAGGGCTAGCACTAAGTTTGTCTATGTACACTTAGACACTCACACACCAATGTTACATTCAAGTCACCTACAGACACACAAACACCGCATTACTATGGTCCATTCTGCCTGCATCCCTTTCTGACTCACATACAAGCTTGCCAACCTATTGCATATCCTAACCCTCCTGCACTCCCACACAACACCCTGTGTAAGTGATGATACCTGTGCCATATCCTTCGCATCTCTCTCATGGATGCAGAGAAATAAAGCTATGTGTCTGATGCACAGGGTGGCTATCTACATTAATATTAGATTGTTTCATCCAATGTTTCTTTTGACATGCTACTTGTGCTGTTCATATTCTAAATTTGTACATTGCCATTTATAATGACTATACAATAATAATGTGTGTAAATTATGATAGATGCTGCTGTAATGACTGTGTGGTCAAACAATGTCTGGTGTCACATGGCAATGTGTATGTCTTACTTTCAGGATTGTGCAGGACACACCTATGGGTACACATCTACAGTCAATCCATCAATGTCCAAGCACAGAACTGAATGTCAACACATGAGACAAATGTCATCAGAAAAGGTAACACAGTTTATGTTCCAGGGATTATAGGTTCATATGTGTTTAATATGCTGATGAACACAAGGGCTCCTTTAAGCCTAGCCATGCATGCCTATACACTGTCAAGGTATGATACCATTGATAACTGTAAGCAGGGTTTTGGGAGCTGAAACATCTACAAGCTGGGTTGTGGGAGTGAACCATCCACAGTTTCCCTGCGTCCATTGTAGACATTGGTCCTCAAGTAGGCAAGATTGTCCTGTTCCCCATCCAATTCTGTAACTTGCACTTGATTTGCATTAGGATGGAAATGTGCTTCACATGGATGTCAAGCCTTCTCCATATAGGGTGTAGTCTCTGGGTTACATACCTGTCTCACTAGCATTTCCTATATATACCAGTGTCAGGGTGTAGGTCTGTAGAGCAGGTGATTCTAGTGCTACTTGTTTCGTGGATATGTAAGATGTCCACAGTGGGGTCTGGCACTTCCCTGAATAGCAGGTATACAACACCTCTCCAAAGTATGTTTGGGACAGGCTACATTGATAGGGCCTTTACATGGTCTGCATAGGACATGTTATGTAAACCATGTAGTGCTTTACTGAGGAACCTCTGTGGATGTTACAGTTGTCAGAAATGCCTGGCTATTTACATACAAAGGTGGCTTTGCACCAAGGGTAGGTGTGTTGCATGCTGATTACAGTGGAACAATGGCTTCCCTGGTTTACATGCCATACCTTTGTTTATAGGTTGCACAACATAGAATGATGTCCACAGTATTACAGACACATGATAGGCAAAGGGTAGATTGATATCTGTATCCATAAGTCACTTACTTCTCAGTCAACTGTTCGAGGTGTGTTGGTGATATGGTTGTTACGAGGGGTGGATGACTTCCCAAAGGATAGCATTGTGCATTTCTTGTATTTAGTGCTAGCCATTGGCTCTGACAACAACTGTATGTCTGTATCAGCCCCTTCTGGAGAACATTAGTGTCAGTGTGGGATTCAATAACAGCCCTTCATTTGCATGAAGTCAGCAATGATGAGAATGTTGGACTGAGTGTCAGCTTGACTTATGGCAGTATAGATTGTTCCTCCATGACATGTTGGTCTATGTGCTGGTATGTGTGTTGTTTTCACAGTGTGCATATGTGGCTGCTGAGGGTATTTATCTGGACTATCTCTATAAGGTTTTCATGGTTTATGTCAGTTACATGTCAGTGCCTCAGCTCATGTCCGATTTGGATTTTGTGTGATGGCTAAGGCATGTGTACCACTGACTACCTTAATAACATTAGAATACTTTTATGTGAGAGCTTTGCCTAAAGTGTCATTCTCTATATACATTTTTCATAGTTTACTATTGAAATTTTGAATCAGCTTTGGTTGACCATTTAAAATGTAGACCCAAAATGCTGAATTCAAAATTCTGAAAAGTAAACCAAAGCAAAAATGAATTCATCGACTACCGTGGTTTGATGTATTCAACATAGCAGGAAGTGACATCACTCACCTCCAGCTATGCACATTAGCATGCCATTGAACTCTACAGTCAATGGTACATTCATTCTACTAATTTACAGGAGGGCTACAACCCACTGCATCCCCCAAACCACCTGCACATTAAATATACCAACTCTGAGATTGCACTATGGTGAGGAAATGGGCTAATTCCCCATTCCTGTCTGAAGTCCGACCTCCCTGCACAATGTCAAACACAAATTATCGACCTACATTACCCATTCGCTGTAGTGTAATTGAGCAACTTTGGGTTGACATTCTGCCAACTTGGAAATTGCAAGTTGACCACATGCTGATCGACTGATGCAGTTTAAAAGTTTTGATTGTAAACCTTTCTCTCATACCATATAATTTTGTTCGATAATGAAATGGTTTTCAGTAAACATGTTGCGATTTCTACAGTGCCTCAGGATGCCCATATCGAACAGGTGCTAAAGGTCACAGTGGGAATCCTCATATCCATGGCAATAGGTCCTTTATTATTGATTACACAGTTGTACTGAGTATATCACTCAGTGTCACAAGCATCTGTTCCACAACTGTGGGAACAATGCCTGACAGTGCATGCTGGTTGTCCTGTGTGCAAGTTGGTACTGGAGTAATTGAACAAACCAATTCAAAAAACAAACTGGAAACTGTTTAAAACAGAGTAAAAACCACACTGAGTATAAGCACTTTTGTTTACTGAAATTAGCAAACTTCATCAGTTTTTTTTTTTTTTTTTATTACTACTGATGAAGTTTGCTAATTTCAGTAAACAAAAGCACTTACTCTAACTTTTGTACTTAGTGTGATTTTTACTCGGTACTGGAGTAATTGTCATCATGGTTTCTAAGATAAATGTCACCCAATATATCTGGTTCTGCACCAAACACTGCCAAACCCTGGAGGCTAATGTAATACATACAACCTGTAAAGTTAGGGATGGCATATTTAGACAGTTATTCTGAAGTTACACACTACTCAAGCAGTGGATACTAAGAAAAAATATTTACCTTATGGAGGATGTCAAAAAGTGGGGGCTCACCTGAGTTGTTGCTGCCTGGCTACTACTACTACTGGTCTCAACACGGACTCACTGTGGTGGGATACAAAGCTCATATTCTTTGTCTCGCACGAGAAGCAAAACTTTAGCACCAAGCTCAATACATGAAGCGAACCACAGCCTGTTTGTTGATCCACACACTAGCCACACATGATGCAAGGCTCTGTAGGCTAGTTGTAGCCTTTTCCAGATAGATGCCTTAATTAGCAACCAGACCAATCATTTGACATTTGCATGTATTATGCCTTGTGTTTTGAGGGTCGTAGCATTTGACTAGAGCACCAGCCAGATGGTGATTAGGAGAACAGCTGCTGCAACACAATATAAGGTTAAGCCTCAGGTGGCATAGATGTCCAAGGTTGCTCCATCAAGCTCCACAGTGACAGTGATCCATGTTAGGTGACAGTTTCACAGCAATTCATGCAGCCTGGCCTTCAACAGCATAATGGTGATGATCTACGTGAAATTGATGTGAGGCCTACTGCAGATGAGTGGCCACCTTTGGCCAATGTCTCTGTCCCTCTCACATGTCCTGGGTATGTCATACTGTACATTTATGTTCCCAGAACACTAAATTGTGTTCCGACATCATTTCACACAACATGCATTAGCTGTCTGGTAGCTTGACAGACAGTGTAGACTTGCAAGGCTCATGTAATGACAGCAAAGTTGGACAAGTGTTCTGTGCATGCACAGCATACACATCTTCACTGCAGAGTGCCTACAGAGTGTATATTTGAGGCTGCAAACCCCAAGAGTCTAACAACATGACCCTTACTTTGCTGGGTTGGATACTGTCACATTTGTAAAATTGTAGGTATGCTCTTCTGACCATGCCCAATAACAGGATTATGGTGCATTCATGTGTCACAAGCCTGGCAAAGCAGTGTACTCAATCTACCATGCCACCCCACACTGTCAGGTACTGTTTTGACTTAGGATGACACTATAAATGTAATAACATGTTACATGTAAGCATCTGCCAGGCCACTGCCTAACCATGGCCTGTTGTGACTATACACAAACAATAATCTATTGCTAATGGCATTCTCCCTGACTGTTGCAGAAATGTGGACAGTGTCCCCTAACCTCTACTCCTACTCCATACAAACACAACATGTGTGAGATGCATCTACATTAAAACCTTGCATCTATGCTCTCTCACACACCTGACAGTACATATGACAATGAGCATGGTGCCAACATGCCCACCTCACCTCCTACTCCACCCAGACCCACATCACACATTCCTACATATGCTGAGGTCTGTACCAGAAACATACCTATCACCAGACACCTCACAAACAGCTATGCAAGCATGCTACACATAATGGTACCCCTGCAGAACACAGTACACATAATAGCTAATGCACCACTGTCTCACTGGTCAAACCCTTAAGGCAGAACTCAAATGCAAACATATTAGTCATAGATGATTATAACATGAGTTGCACTGATGTCCCCTCACCAGGCTAGATAAGATAAGGGTCATGGTCAGCTGCCTGTGAGGTGTCAGTATAGGGGATATTTCACATACAGTCAAATCTGTGAACAACAGGTACTGTTATTATTACATCATAGTTCATGTTGTGCAAGACTTGTCATGTACCTCTCTAGACTGTGTGATGACAGACATGACTGAGCTCTTGCACTATGTGTCTCAGGCAGGTATACCCTTGGCTGTCAAGCTGCATTTTACCTTCAGCTAGGATGATGCCTCAGTACAAACAAAACATGATTAACTTCAGTAATAGACTTAGCATCTGGTGTCAATCTAACGGGATCCACTATCTGTAAGCCTGGGATGGCATGCTCAACAGACCTTGATGGTTTGCCAGAGATGTTCTTCAGCTCTTCCCTGGGATTTTGGATACTGGCCATGGCTATTATCACCACCATAGTGCCCCTTTTAGGTGGTGTCTCAAGGACAAACTTTCCATTGTAAACAACCCATGTACAAACAACCTCAAGGTTATGCTGTTAAACACTAGGACTGTCAACAGGAAACTGCACTCACTGGAAGCTGTCCTCCTCTTGGAACACTCAAACCTTTGTAAAATCACAGACACCTGGTTCAAAGCTGTGGTGAGCACCACAACCATACCAGTCTACACCTCCTTCCACGCATGCAGACCTCAAACTGAAGGCATTGAAACTAATGGTGGCGGTGTATAAATATTCATTAAAGATATATGCACACCTATACTGTTTACACCGTATGATTCCATGGATACCCTTCAGGTTCTATTGACTGTTTGTGGGGCACCTACTCAAGTATTTGCCAGCTACAGGAGCCCCTCCATGAATCAAAAAACCCACTCTGCTTATTTGCATCTACATGACTCTATCAAGATATATCTGGACACCATGTTTTGGGGTGACATTTACTACCCACCAATTGGGTATACTACTTGTGCTCAAACTCACTTGCCCAAAGGTAACTTGACTTCATTATCTCCAATGGCCTGGACCAGCTGGCTGACACTCCCCACAAGGGACAGTAAAATACCTGATCGGGTGCTTACTAATATGGGTGAACACCGTAGCACCCCTACTGTGAGGTCCTCCCTGGTGAGATCTTCGATCTATGCATGCTGTCTTCTTCAGACTGGTGAAAGTCCTTAGATACCACACTCTATAAGGATTAATTACAAAAGAGAACATAAAAGAAAACAAAATGTCTGTCACAGAGAACAATCCCATGAAAATCAGAACACTACACAGTATCCTTATGATGAAAATTTATAGAGGGTCTAAGGCACATCCATTATGGACAGAGCTACTCTTGGCCCTGTATCTCGTACTCCTAAAAAAGGGCAACTGTACTCATTGCAGAACAATTCCATGTGCTTAGACACACACGTGTCATTAGCTTTGTAAAAATGTATAAATAAAATAGTCAACAAACAACATGGCATTGTATAAATGAGGAGAAAGTTATCAGACACTATTGTGGACAATAGGGACACCATATGACAACCATCTGAGACAGGCAGCACAATATTTGGCTGAACACACATTAATATAGTGAGTATAACACTAAAAACAATGTGTTATATAAAGTCAAAACAACTGTAGACATATCAGATTGTAATATATCTGATAATAATAGTATTGCATGTGTACAACTGTATGCATTCTCTTCAGAAACAATCAGGAATCAGAAGGCTTACAAAACAAATATTTTGAAACATGCTTGGTGATTATGAACTGCTGCTTTCCAAAGGGTATCCACTGAAGTGACAGGCAACCTAGGCTATAGCAGTGTTTTTTTAAATAAAACAACCAAGGGGATGGAGACGGAAACAAAACCAATGGTGACCTGGTGCTCAATATGAACTGCTACTATCAAATGAGTACCTGCTTAAGTGACAATCAACCTAGGCTACAACACTGTTTTTTTAAACACACTCATGTTGTGTGTGCCAAATGCACTATCGATGTTGAACTGAAGGATATGCCACCACAATCAATCTAGGCTACAACAATGTTTTATAATCACACCCATGTTGTGTGTGGCAGGTGTACTACTGATGTTGAACTGAAGACTATGCCACAGTTTCCCAACAGCAGTACTAATACTATTACTGCAGACTGCCATTCACTCTGTGAATGGGTAGACTATGCACAGCAGATCAACCATCAAAAACACAACCAAACTTTAAAGTGTACTAAATCTTGTATCATAAACAATAATCACAGTATTTTCACTTGTAAGTAAAACATTCACCTTACCCCGGTGTATCAGATGTACACAACTAACTGTCATATAGGTTGTGTATATTTTGTTAAAACATTTGTGCAGACAAAAAGAGATCCAAAGTGCAAAATACATCAACACTATAAGTTTTATACACAGTTGTAATGACAGCTACCGTTGCTGATTTCACTTACCTTACTGATGCATGATGGGTATTCCTGCATTATAAACAATAAACATGTAATTTGGAAAAATACAGGCTAGAAAACAGTGGAATATGCATCTCAGTTAATAATATATGCAAAATATTCAACATACCTCTCTCCCTCCACTGCTCTTCAAGCTTGTGCATCTGCTCGATGCAAATTGCTCTGTTCTGACTGTAGTCCTCATTGTCTGAACTTAAAAAAAATAAAATAAAATAAAAATTATTCCTCAAATAACAAGGAGAGATATTTCATAACACATTCTGTAGGCTATTATTCTGAAGAACGTTAGATAAGAATGATAATTAGCATTGTAGAATTTGCGTGCTAACATTCTTGAGCACAGACTGGAGGGCATGTGATTTAAACCTGCAGATGCAACCTACATCCAAACTCTAACCTGGACACCTAGCTGCCTGCCTAACACATCTTAACTGAACAAGCATACTTCCCAGACTGTGACAAGAGTTAATGTGATGAAATCATCCTGATGAGGGATGATCTACCAAGAATGATCTTGGCACAGGATTGCAAACTATGAACACGTGCTGCTCATGTAGCTAAACTGTTTTTAAATTATATTCATGTCAACACTGTGTTCTAAGAAATGAAATGTAATTGGGATAATCCATTCCTCAGACAGTGTGACAGTATTATGTAACATGCAGCTTCTGTGAACAGAACCACATTTTTTGCTGTACATTATGGACACGGAAAGGTATATGTGAGGACTGTTATCCCTTGTTAAATTGCACATCACTAGTTCAATACATACATCTTCCCTGCCTTAATTGCATATGCTAGTGCGCCCTTCACGTACCCTCAAAACTTATAGGTTGATTCTTTCTACTATTGGCTTCAGTATTTCATGACAAAACAATCCTTCATAGCATTTTAAAAATTATACACTGTCAAACTAAAAACTGCTCAGACATATAGCAGGATTTATCAAGATGTATTGTCCTCACTGTTAAATGGCTGATGTTAATAGAATTTTACAGATTACATATATATCAGTAGGAATTTCACAAATAACCATGTTATTCACAGCAATGCTCAAAATATACATTGGTATCAATAAGTGTAAAATGCTTTGTTAAAAGAATGATATGGGTACATGAAATCAGTATTACAGTTTAAGATAACTGAGTCATCTTTCCAGACATGAACACACACAGGCCACAAAATGTAGACATGCAAGCTGAACTAACACTCAGAACATGCTACTCATAAACAAACAGGTAATTATCTTCAAACATTGTTGTTCAACAATTGATATTCTTTGGCTGTTACAGATTATGGTATTATTTGTAAAAAGACTATACCAGCAATTCATTACCATGCACAGCATAAACCTTAATTTATTATTATTTTTTATTTTATTTTACATTTGTTAACTGGGTTAGTCTGGCTGAGCTTTTGGCTCATTTTCAGCAGAAACCCGGGGAGAAAAGCTCCTCAGGACTAGAAAACAGTTATTACATTTTGGTAACATAGTGGTAACAATCACCTATAGGATCCTTGTTGCTTGATGCTTTATACTTAATATAAAGTATTGCAATATGGAGTTTAAAAAAATGATATGGGTGAGGTTGACCAAGGTAACAGGTTTCCCTATGTGGTTTGAAGCATACAGCATGCCAAAAGTACACATGCTTGCCAATTGCTTTACAGAGCAAGCTGATCGGCTAACATTGTAGACAACAGGTACTGTAGGTATTTCTTAGAAATCCTGCAGTGAATGGCAGAAGATGGGAAATGCATACCAATTTAATGCCTCACATACTGCAGACATAACATATGTTAACACATACATAACAAAATATGTTTAACCATTGGCACAGTCATACATTTTTACATTAAATAAACTTGCCTGTGTACTTGTGTATGAAGAATAATGGAGCTAAGTTATGTATGTGTTTGTCTTCCAACTTGTAACAATCCAGTAGGTGATATAAAAGAAAACTATGACATGCTTAGTCAGCCACGGCCTAGGCACTATAAGCTTCAGTGATATAGGAGGACAGTAGCTATGTGAAATTATGCACTTAGATGATGAAAAACATATGTACATCTTCAATAATAAAATTATAAATACAAAACCAAAATCAAAATACTGGAGAGAACTAGATACGTATTTAAGCATATACAAAATCCTTTAATTCACTTTTCATCCAAAAATACTTTTTTGGAATTAATTTAGTCAACAAACACACGGCATTTAAATCTCAAACATCCAATAAGAAACTTTCATTAAAAATTAAATTAAAATAAAATTAAATTTAATTAAAATCATTCCTTATTTAAAGATATAAAACATACAGTATCTCATATTAGATACTTTAAAATCTAATAAATGTTGTTCTGTCTAATAACTTTCAACCTTCTGTCTCTTAAAAATTATTTAATATTAATAGCGCTATTGAATCCTGGTAATTCATCAGCCTTAAGGAGAATCATGAAGCTTGCGCCATGCGCAGGCGTAGAGTAGGCAGTATAACACCAAATATGGTGGCCGAGCGATTCAGGTATGATCCAATTCCATGTGCACTACCAGCGTACACCAGATCTGCGCAGCTCTCGGCTCACGTATGCTAATCACCCCATGTGCAGTACTGCAGCATGCAAATGAAGGTACATAGCGATTCATAACGTGGTGCAGGCGTAGCGTAAGCATACAGAAATGTAAACCAAAAAAAAAAAAAAAAACGGTTTACATTTTTCCAAACAAAACATCGGAGCCATGAAAGCGGACCAGACTCATGTATTACAAAGTTAACATATGCCAATGGCTAAATATACAGGCAATGGCATACCAAAACATGCACAACACATAAAGAATAACATTTAATGTCATGATCGCAGTAACGCAAAGTACAACCACAGGCATGTGTGCGCAAATGGGAACACAAGGAAAATATATACAGATGTCATAAAATTGCAATGTAACACAAATCATGATTTCACCATAATAGTCAATGGTATGCATGCTACACCACAACCAAGCTGCAAGGGTTGCTAAGGGTTTGTGACAGTGTTCGGCGCAGTAACTATGAATTAGTAGTCAATGCCATGCAAATGAGGCAAGTAATACTGAATTGCAAACGTCCCGCCAGCCTAAGGATGTACCATACGGTGCAGCGCTACAACACCGAGGAGTGGTCTGGAGGTATACATGACATCAGCAGTGGGGTGTGCCACCGTAGCTGTAAGCACATTGGAGCAATGCAAATACGGGTTGCCCATTGCTAAGTAAAGCCACAGAATAGAGGTGTGGATGTAGGTATAGCTTTGCTTAGCTGAGAGCACACATGGCGCCCGAAAACACATGTGTACATGGATGACAGCGTGCCCGAAACCCGGTAAGCAGACACATGAGCCGCGCACCACAGTTCAAAAAGGAAGTTTACGGGAAGACAATAAGGAAATGCTGCAGTAGGGTAATTGGAGTACAACTGAGTAATTAACACCTATTAACTCACAGTGGGCCATTGACGGCAGCTAACAAGGCTGCTAGTAGCAACCTGCAGAACAGGATAGGGGAGGTGTCGGATTGCAAAGAAAAGAGAACCGTCACCGCAGAGCAAAGCAAACCTGCAGTAGATCGGCTATAGAATATATTTTGCAACACAATCCTGGTTTGGGAAAGTACAAAACAAGAAAGCAGGCTGCTGGATGCATGCCCGACAATGGGAGAGGAATCATTAAGAAAAGTTAAGGCAAGGGCAAGAGGTGATCCACGGCAGCTAAATGTAATTCAGCACCAAAGGCACCACAATAGCAGTACCTGTGGTAAAACACATAAGATACCCTGCAGCTCTGATTGTACATACACACCCTATGACATCATCAGTGTTCAAAGCCCAATAGTATAAACTGTGAAGGCACCTCACACACACACGTTTATTCCCAAACACTGCACCATCGTTGTAAACAAACAGGGAACTTTTGCAATGTACTTGGGAGCTGCCATAGCTGTGATTCATCACCATGTGTTGGAGACTGAAGGTGGTGTGGAGGATGATGCTGACAACCACCTCAGGCCCCGGAGGAGGAGAAGAGTGTTCAGACCAAGTGTAACCTACCAGGGGCTACATGATCTGGAAATAGTAGAGCGTTACAGGGTTGACAGGGACATTGTACAGCAAATTGTTCAGCTGTGCTGGCCACGCCTCAGATCCAGAAACAACAGAGGGGAACCCATCCCAGTGGACACGGAGGTATGAGTAAGCTTAAGAATACTAGCCACAGGTACCTTTCAAAGGCCAACTGGAGATATCATGGGGCTCTCACAAGCATCAGCATCTAGGGTACTCCACCAGTTCCTGGATGCCATGTTATCACATGCCAATGAGCAAATATACTTCCCCCGAACTCAGAAGGAGTTGGCCAGCAATATGCGTCTCTTCCACCATGTGGCAGACTACCCAGAGGTACTGGGTGCAATAGACTGCACTCACATACATATCAAGTCCCACCTGGTGAGCATGGTAGGCGCTACATAAACCACAAGGGATACCACTCCATCAACTGCCAGATCATGTGCAGTGCCCAGGGCATTATCATGGATTTGTGTGCTGGCAGCCCTGGAAGCTACCATGACTCCCACATCTGGCATGCCTCACCGCTGTATCAGGTATTTGTCAGGGGGAACATCCCATATGGCCACCTTGTGGGGGATGCTGGCTATGCACTGGAGCCGTGGATAATGACTCCTATCAGAAATGCATGCACACCCATGCAAGCATGCCATAATGAGGCACATGCACAAACCAGAATCATCATAGAGCATGTGTTTGGGATGCTGAAATCACGGTTCCATTGCTTGGACATATCTGGTGGAGCCTTGCAGTACTCTCCAGGCACGTGTGCCCACATCTTCATAGTATGTGCCATGCTACATAATATGATCCTGTGGAAACAGCTGCAACACCCTGTGCCAGCCCCAGTAGGCAGATGGAGGTGTGCCCAATATGCCCATGCCTTGGCAAAGAGGGAACATATAGCAAATACACTGACAGTGTAGGCCCCTATGGACTGACACACTTCTCCACCTGCTCACACAGTAAAATGGATGGCACACACACATGACCACCTGTAAATTATGTATAGGTGGTCTACTGTGTGAATCCTACATAGGCAGCCCTCAACTATTGCACACAGAACAGCTATTGGAAGAAGGTAAGTCAACACCTGAACAGTAAACGAAGCTAACAGCATGTGTTGATAATGTATGCATAGGTTCCTAGGTACATCGGTAGGTACAAGCCTGACTGTCAGAGGCCATTCATCAGCCTAGGCAAAATGTGTCTGCTGTCGCCACCCCATTGATTAACTAACTGTCCCTCTGTGGAGCAGAGCCAATTGCGGGATCCATGTGTGTAACCACTGTTCCACACCCATTCTGCATGGATTCCCTGGTGTGTTAATGAGGGGCTCCATATAATGTAATCAGGGATGTAGTTCCAAAGCATGGGGAGTACCCATGACAGGTATCCATCACCCCAGCATTCTCCAGTTATGCTTGTGACATTACAGTGTGTGGCTCACTGTGACATGGATTCCCATAGCTGGAGCACATCCATTAAACATCACTTGGACATACCATTAATAGGTATCATCCATATGTAAACTAAATGAGTTACACATTTGATTGCAGTATGGAGGAACAGCCATAGTACAGTCCACATACAAAACACCATAACACTTGTACATATCCCAGATGCCCAAGTGGTAAAGCCACTGACTGTATCATGCATATTCCCGGTTCTATGACCTGCAAGGGCCGTTACGTAATCCTGATGGCACGAATAATGGATGTTGGATGCAGGTCATTGGAGCACGTTTAAGCACATGTTAGTGGGTTTATGTGCCGGCAAGTGACAGTAAGCCTTGTTTAAACATGACTACACAGATATGTACAAAACAGGTCAAAGCTTTGCTGAATATCGTGCAGATCACGGTCAAAGATGGCCAGAACAAGTGAAATCAGCATTATTCATCCTTGTACTAATAGTGCATGCTCTGAGAGATAAAACGATCACTGCCAGGAGTAGAACACACAACCATGTACACAAAAACCTACCACTAAGCTACCTGAGATGTACCAACAGCAGGTGTGTATTGTGACAGGTTAAAACACAAACGTGCAGAGTTCAGGAAATAGTATACACCACCATGTACCCAACGAAAGGTGTGTTCACTCTCTCGCTCTCTCTCTCTCTACATATATATATATATATATATATATATATATATATATATATATATATGTAATATACAGATAGAAAGGGTGATAGAGAGATATATGTCGATATATACGGATATACATATATCTGCAAATATATAGATAGGTTAACAACATGTACACAACCATGGAGGTACAAATAAATAAGATACTGCCAACTACCGAATGCTTTACATACCGACAAGCGTAATCACAAGGCTTAAAGACCGAAAGACCACAGTACCGGAACACTAGAACTGCGAGTAATATTATCACAATGTGAAGGGACATTTAGTTATTGCTGCTGGTGCTGCGGTCCAGGTAGGTACTGTGTTTAAGTGTGTTTCTGATTGCTGTAGTGTGTGTAAGTGTGTATTGGGAGTGCGGTGTGTGTTTCCGTGGGACTGTAATGTGTGTGTGTGTGTGTGTGTGTGTGTGTGTGTGTGTGTGTGTGTGTGTGTGTGTGTATTTGATTCATGTGTCTGTTCGTGCTAACTCAGAGGTAGATTATTACAGTAGGTGTGGTCATAGCCGGCCTTAGGCATAGGGTTACCACCTGCCCCACTTTGAGAGGGACATACCCTCTTTGGGCAGATGTGTCCTGACAAAAAATATTAAAAAGGGCAATTGTCCTGAGATTGTAGGACATAATTATGTCCCATATTTTATGTAATAGTTGCATAAAATAGTTATTCCTGTATCTAAAATACCTAAATGTTACAAGAAACATAATAAGCAACTAAACTGCTACAAGAATAAGGTTTTATTTAGGAAAAAAGTTAAGTTCTATCCCTTGTATTGACTGTGGGTATGTGTCGGCCTCTAAAATCCGATGTGTGTCCTGCAAATGTCCCACTATGGCCATTTGAAAAGGTGGCAACGCAAGCCAAAGAGGTTCAGTCACCAACACAACTGCAATGAGTGCAAATATCTGTGACAGAAATACATAAAACAGCTTTAATGTAGCAACATTTCATTACATATCAATGTATTTCCGGAGAGATTGAAGGATCAACATCACCTGCATGCTATATAGGAACCAATTAACAATGGCTTAATGAATAAGCCTGCAATAACCATAGTAAAAGTCTACTAAATGATAGGTCTTCAATTAGGGAAGGAGCCCTCACACACATATGGAATATGTATAAATGCAGTCCCCACAAACCTTTATCTGCTATGTACACCAACCTACATCTTCCCCACACCCGAAACAACAGCAATACAGTCTGTAATAAAATTACAATCATCCACTCACTCAATGACAACTGCAGAAGCCTTAACATACCTTGTGAGAGACACACTTGTAATGGCGCTATGTGAAATCGTTGCTGTTGTACAATGGAACAGACGCCGATGTTACAGGTTTTGTTTGCAATAGTCTCATATCAGACGGTTGAGATAACAGCTACACTCACGTGTAGAACTACATACTCTAGCCATCACACACAATCCATGAGGGACATGAAAGTCAAAATATCTGTGTCTCTCCATATAGCAGTTGCAGTTCATCACAAAAAACACATCCAGGCCGTTTTCCTCGAAGGTAGGGCAAAACGACAACGCCCAAGTGGAGTATTCAATTATACCCTATTGTTGCCATGTAATTGGCTAATGGAGTAGCTGCACAGCTGATGTGCATGTAATCATTTACTCCGGAACACCAGTTGGTGGCAGGATACCACATGTTACTGGTATCTACGTATAAAAGGATGGCTTGCCATACATTCAAACTGTATGCTCATACCATAGAACCATTGAAACAGGAAAGGAGTAAGACAGATATTTTCGTATACTCGGACCACTAAGAAGGTATGTAGAACACTCAGTATGTTAGTGTATGTAGTGCCTGTTCTGTATTAATGAAAGTGTACACAATGCATACAGTGGGAAAAGGTATTATGTAGTGATGTTTTGTTGAGCATAGTAATGCTTGTAGAAATTGTGTGTACTGCTGTGGGCCACAAGGTAAACACCTCATACACCACAAGGGATGCTACATAAGGGCTTTAAACACAACAATTCCACTCCAGCCACTGTCAGTGGTAGGGTTTGTCCAACAAGTACGTGTCATAACAGGGGATAGTATATGTTGATATACTGTAACAGTAGGCATATGTATGGGTGTATAACTGAGAATAACATGTTTAAGGTGGTCCTGCTGTGCAATTATGCTTTGCATTATGGGATATTGTTGCAAAAATGTGAAATGTACAGTATTGTAGGTAGATATGTCAAATATTGCACATAGCATTACTGTTATATTATGCAAACATCAGGTATGTCTATTGGCATGTACAATTCACAATAACAGGATACATATGGCTTGTAGTCACCAGACAGTGTAACAGCATGATAGCTAATTGAAATGGAAGAGCTACTCAATTATCCATGCACAAAGGACATGTAGTAGCTTCATAGGTTCATAGCTTGGTACTATGCTGTCTGGCCAAGTCCATTTGTAAGCCCAACTACAGTGTTTTCACTTATGGCACCTCCCTAGGTTAGTGTCCTGTGCCTGTGAACAGCAGAGCCATTTGTTTCCTGCACCTGTGTACAGCACAGCCACTGCAGTCTTCCCTGGTGTACATGTCTGTCTCCTATCCACCCATCGAGATATCTCTTGAAGAGTGCTAGTGAGAATCCCTGCCTGATGTACATAGGAATCATGTTCCAAAGCATGGTGAGTGTCCGGTTCAGGAATGTATCCCTCCAGCACGTCCTATTCATCATTGCATTTGGGTACATATCCCAGAGCATGTTGCTCTCAGTGGCTTTTGCTTATGTTGCTTATGTGGAGCATATCCATCAATATTGTTGTGGACATGGGCCTTGTATGTTCAGCAGAGATCACCGCTGAGTATGCAGTATGCAAATGAGTACAGTTGAGGTTTCTGTAGTTGTGCTGCATACGTCATCCTTCGGAGGTCAGTAATCCTCTTGGTGTGTTAATGTTGTGGTATTTAAAGCCATTGCTGTTTTGTAAGGTACACCCCAAATGGGGTGTTGTACCCTTGAATGTGTTTCATAAGTCAGGAGTACAGAGGTACAATGGCTGCCTTTGTTCCGGCTACAAACCCATTACATATTAGGGTGGCCATGTAGAAGGATATCCATGCCACCTTGGCAATATGGTTATCAAAAGAGTGGGTGCTATCTATGTGTGTTCTAAGATCCCTTATAATGTCTTATGTATGTAGGGGACTACCACCTATGTGATAGTCAGTGGGTGATTTGGTGTAATCCAAAGGGGATGTCTATGCACCTTGTGGCATGCATCTTAAGGCCATGTTATCGACCCCAGATATCCGTCACAGTGACACCCTTATGGAGGTGTGTGTATGAGCTGGTGAATCAATCATGGCCCCTAGTTTGCAGTCATCTGCAAACCTATTCAGGGAAAGTCCTTCTGTGCTAGCCTGTACCTCAGAGAAGCATATACTGAACATGAGGGGCCCTATGACTGAGGACTGGGGTACGCCAATTGTAACTGATTTACAGTAGGAACTAGGGTATGCTACCCTCACTGTGTGGGTCCTGTCTGTGAGCCACTTTGCATAACATCTCATGACATAGGGGTTGATGTGCAGGTGGATGTGTATGTTGACAATACCAGAATGGGGAACAGTGTTGAAAGCCAATGAGAGGACAAGGTAGGCTGTGTGGACCTCCTTACTCTCATCTACTACCTTGGTAACTGTCTCAAAGGACTCCACCAGGTGTAGGAGTCATGGTCTAGCCCTAACAAATCCAAACTGGGTGGTATCAAAGGTTTGGAGGCCATCAATGTCTCTGTGAATGACTTCCATGACGATGTGCTCCATAGCCTTGCAGAACAGTCTAGTCAGGCATATAGGGCAATAGCTCCTCTGGTCCATTGTGGCACCACCTTTGTGGAGTGTGATAACTGTTGCTGTGTGCCATTCAGGGGCCACAATGCCTGATACAAGGTTATTAGTGAATTTGGTGCCCAGGTGGGGAGCCATGTCATTCTGAGGTTTGTGTAAATCGCAGCCTGGGATGTTGGACGGTCACATGGAGTCTGTGTTCCAGGCTTTAGAGAGTGCAGCTTTGAACTGCATAGTTGTGACCGCAGGGACTCTGCATTGTTCCTGTATAGATTTGGGCCCTTTAGGGTGTGGAAGGGGTGTAAAGTTAGCATTGAACCTATCTGCCAGGATGTTGCCAATATCAGTCGGTTCTGTAATGTTCCTGCCTAACCACTGTATGTCAGAGCAGATGTGGGTATTGCCATCGAGAGTAATGACATACCTCCATAACGCTTTGTGGTAGTGCTTGAAATGAGTCACAGTAATGTTTACGTAGCTAGCTTTGGAGGATGTGATAAGGAATCTCAGATTTCTACTGAGTTGACCAGGGATCTACACCACCCATGGGATTGTACTCTACTTTGCAACAGTCTCCTCATTCTGTTGTACATTATGTCCATGGCAGTGGACCCCCAGAGTGGCGTCTGTTATCTGGTGGGTACCGTCATGGCTCTGTTTGGGATTGCATGATCCATGCAGTCGTGTAACTGCTAATGAAGTGCAGTTGTGTATGATTCAGCGTTTGTAACTATATTGTCCATCTGCATGGGTGTCATGACATTTACTACTGCTGTCATAAGAAGCCTGAAGTTGGCTTTGTAGAAATATTGTACTGTGTTTTCAGTGAAGGGTGTGGTGCCGGGATGTGGATAACAAGGGTGATTAGCATATGTTCGGATCTGACCAACAAGGGGATAACCCCAGGTGTGGAACACCAGTCACACATGTTGGTAATGTCCAGGTCTAGGATATTGTTGGCCCTGGTGGTGGTGTGGATAGTTTGATCCAGCCAATTGGAGGTTATGAATCCCAGAAAGCATTGGCCTATTGTGTCGGTACATGAGTAGGTATCCCAGTTAAGTGTGGGGTAGTGTCAGTCTCACATCAGTAGTTCCTGTTTGAACCTTACTTTCCAGTACACCAAGAAGTGAGTGCCATTAACCATGGGGTATGGTGTGGAATCCGTAGCAAGCTACAATTTGTATAGCAGTTATGGCCACAGTTAGTTGCACTTGGATTGCCTCTGATGCATTGTGCTAAGCAACCAGCCTGGAGGTGTGTACATCCTTGTGAAATATGGACACACCTCCGCCATGGGTGTTCCAGTCCTGGTTACATGACTGAAAGGTGTGGTCTGCGCAATAGTCTGTTAGTGCAGGGGTGCTCTCAGGAGCCTAGAAGCAGGTCCCAGTCACTGCAGAGATATCGAAGTGGTCCATTATAAGGAGTGCCTCGGGTGAGTGCATTTGAGATGAAGATGTCAAGCATTGAGTAACATTACCCTCAGGTTTTACTTGCCTGTTCCTGTTATGGTGGTGAATATGTTATTTGAACCATGTCTAAAACAGGCACTATAGGAGCAGCAAGAGACTTAGATGTTATCCGTAATCCCAGGGCTGACAGGTGCAGGTCATCTGTGCCAAAGCATTGTGTTCTGTCGACCATGTCATTCAAAGCAGGCAGATACTGGATACCCTTGGAATGGCACCAAAAGCATAGCCAACTGTTGAAGTGAATAATTCAGTCATTGTACTGCGTTATCAGTCTGGACAAATGCAGAATGCTTCTCAGGGCTAGGGCGATACCTGCCTGAGCTACAAGATCAGACAGCTATTGCATGTCTCTGTACATGTAGTCCAGGAAGTTATATCTCAGGGCATTCACACTAACAAGGAGAATGACAGTCATATTGTACCTGTTGAGGAGTGACCTGAGTGCATAGGTTATGTTGCGGATCCTGTTAACCAACAGCCAGATGAAAGTGGCTATCACCTTGTGTAGCCTGCTGAGTGGGACATCAGTGTGACCGCCTGCAGAGTCACCTATGACTAGTGTGTTGGGTATGTTATATCACCCTATTGGCTGTAGTTTATGGGCACACATGAGTCTGTGGGCTATAAGTAATTGGTGTTGTGTTTGGTGAAAGGGGCTGCCTGTGTTTCTGCTTTGGAGTCCTCTGTTGCCAACACAGAGTAGTATTGAGAGTCTCCGCAAATGTTGTAGTCTTACTATGTGTGGCCTGTGGTGGTGGAGATCTACTGAGACTATGTGATGAGTGGGGTGTTTTGCAAACGTTTAACATCCCCACATGATTGTCAGGTTCAGTCTGGGTTGGAGAGAGCATTACCTCCAGCATGGCTACATATGTGCATCTCCCACAGGTTGTAGTGTCATATGTTAGGAGGTGAGCATTGACTGTGTACATGAGACAATTGCTATATTGCCTCATGATGCCCATATTCATCATATAGACAGGCGATAACAATGGGAGTTGACACTTGGACATGCCTGAATATTTAACTATTTCCCACTAGATATGTGAAGTAAGAGTGTACAACAGCTGTTGTACTCTAAGCAAGCTGGAAATGTAAGTACAAACAGTGTTTACCTGTAGGAAATGAGTAGGATTGAGTGCTATAGTAATTAGTAGCTCATGAAGTGCTTACATGTTCTGAACAAGTGCTGAGCATGAATAAGCAATACAGATAGAGTGTCAGATAACATAAACTCACTGCCCCCCCCAACAGGTACACAATCACATATTCATAAACACTACAGAGCCCCTGTAACCATAACTATGATGGTACAAGGTGCACTCAGGCTGCATGTGACCTGTCCACATCCCTGATTGTATCATACACATATGGCAAAACAGCTTGCTCTACATATACACATCCATGTAAAACATAGGTTCATGTCAGTCTGTGAAAACACTGAATGGTGCACAGCAACAGTTATCACAACCTACAAAGTGGAGACACCACTCATAATGGGAGGCACTGCACTGATTTCACACTGCATATCATACCTGTGACAGGTCATAGGACATCATTACCCATACTGTGTTCCACCTACACTCAGTATACTAGATGTACCTTTGTATGTCACAGGAGTGTTCTGCCAGTGGCCTGTTGACAGAATCAACACTACAGAAGGTGTCTGAGTGACATGTGCGTATCACACCAGGGGCAGCTACAGTAAAACAGGGTTAATGTTTTGTACTCCACCCTCATTGTAGCCCATACCACACAGACAAATGGGAGGCATCTGCATATGTAAGTATGTGAATGGCCATGACCTAGGAGCAATAGCTGACTCAGTGTTGTGAACAACATACAGAATGGGCTTTGTGGGTGAGGTGCGTGACATATGTGCACAATCTTACAGCTGCTTATTGCAATGTCACTGCTAGGTTAATAACCCTGTACCCATGAACTACCACCTAGGCAGCGGTCAACATTATGGACACTGTGTGTAAGGGATGGTGCTGTGCAGTTTACCTCCCTGAGCTAGTGACATCACCAAGCCTATTAGGTAGTCATAAGAGGCAACCCTAGTCATGACAGGGTGCCATCCATGAGCATGGAGATCATTGTACAGCCATACTCATCACTCAAGTGACCAATATCGGATCACGTATCACCTTTAAGGGGTATTGGCCATGCTTGGATGGGCAACACCAGCCTTCACAATCCTCATCTCCACTATGCAGCATGCTGCCTACCCAGCATAAAGACATGTCCATCACTGTGATGGTGGACATGCTATACGTACATATCCTGATCTGAAATACATACGTCATGGACAGCCACCTTCCCAGTACAAGGATTGCCACATGCTGGACAGATCCCTGTGCCATACACGTTACATACTCCTGCCATACTATGCAACCCTGTCCAGCAAAGCTGCACATGTCATCTCTGTCAGACATGGTGTGATGACCGCATGGTAGATGTATCATTAACTGTCTGGATCAGTTATGTGGCACTGATTCACCTGGCGGTGGGAACATGGCTGTCGGATACAGCTAGAAAACTTTACATCCTATGCTCATACATGGCCCAGGGCATACACACTACTACATGACCTTGGCCATACATGCTATAGTTGATAACCATCCCTGCAAATACCATCCGGCTAGCCATTGCCCCATGTGTATCACATGTGCAATACAGGCGATACGTGGCAGGATGTTGAACTGCTGTACAGTGCCGTGTAGATGTATATGGCAAAACACATGCATGTAAAGGTTTCCATGCGCATGTCTGCATTGTCACAGCTCATGTCCGTTAAGGCAGTGTATGTGTTGATATGTATCATATACACAGCATCAAGGTCAACAGCATTAATGTGGACACATCCAGGCAGGTGCTGATAGGTAAGATGAGCAATGTAATGAGGTGACACACATATCACATATATGGTTATAATATCCAATCCCCATCGGGTGTTACATGTGTGTGACACAAACATGTCAGTGGTGTCAGTGTCATGAAGATTTGCAAAGGCAACTGTTCATATGTACTAAAATGTAATACACATGTATGTGCAGCTGTATCTCTGTGCACCTCTGAGATACTGAGACCTGTCTCCATCCTTATGTCTTCCAGATATGCCTCGATCAAGACTGCCAGCATATAGCCACTTGGAGGATGAGGCCCTCATACCTTACCTCCAGGATAACTATGAGGTATTATTCAGCCATGTGCCACAGCATGCCCAGCAGCGTGATGACCTGTGGCAGGAACTTCGCAGGAGGGTTAATGATGTGGGTGGCCATAACCGCACCTACCAGCAGGTGCACAGGCACTGCATGGACCTGATCAAACATGCAAAACAGTGTGCAAATGCAATCGCCAGGGAACAAGGTAGAACAGGTGGTGGGCCACCAACCCAGTCCCCACTCACACCTACCGAGGAGCTACTGGCCAGCCTAGCGACCCCATCAGAACAGCATCCACAAACTCTAGCTGCCATCGTGGAGGTGGGTGTCTCCCAACCACCAAGCCTGGAGTTGCCTGGTAAGTCACTACTGCACATATAACTATCATATCCCATTTAGTTGCATGTTTCACTGTACAATATGTAATGTAACATCATATGCAAGGTATGTTTACACACATGCCGCATACTATAGTATGCTACGCTGTGTATGCACACATGTGCATACTCCGGAGTATATCCTGTTGTACTGGCGAATGTGTTAACATGCACATTGCACCCTGTAGCTGTCATACAGTCATGGATAATGATCATACTGCTGTGTCACCCCTATACAGGTACCTCTGGCATGCCGCAGAGACAGCAGGCCATTGCAGGTGAGACAGTTATCAGTATCAGGCATGTTAATGCACAGATCTATTCACCAAGTGGCCAGTTAACACATGTACACTTAATGTATGGTCCAGTCACGATATACAGGTCGCATCTTTAATCAATCTCACTGGCTACCCATGTGCAATACATACAAACTAAATGAAACACCGACATGAAACCACAGAAACCATCATTTGCTAGATGTGTGGACAGCTGTGCATACAACGGTGGAGGTGTTGTTCAATGTAGGAATATGAACTATACATCAGAACAACACATGTGGGGTACGCAAACAGTACTACACTGTGAGCTGGAGTATGGGCAGCCCACATGATTCACCATTGTGGAATATGCCCCTGTAATGAGTGCACACATTGTGATGTGCCATCTGAAATGTCCATGACATGTAGTGGTCCGGCTGCAACATTGTCTCACTATCACATAAAACATACCCCACATACCAAACATACAACCCTTTGTCTGCATAACCCTGTAGACAGTGGAGTATCTGACATCTATGGGTGTATGTCATATGGGACAACACAGACATGTGTGATAGACGGCCATCACAAACATTTGGCCAACACATGTTCACACATGGCCATGGAGGATGGCCAGAGACATGTAGCAACACACAGTAGATGTGATGTGTGTGTGTACACCCTGTTGCACATTGTCTACACATTGTCCAACTATAGCCTTTGTTGAATGGTTATATAGTAGATGTGGAACACTGGACATCCTAAAAGCCTGCACACAGCTTGTGGAGGTGTCACTTAATTTGATCACATAAGATGTGTTGAACATCTTGACTGTATCACAGCATGACAGTAGTCACCTGCACAGCTTCCACATACATACACAGATACCACATCAGGCCACAGATGCCATACATTACCCTTGTTGCTGTTGGACGTCACTGTCAGACATGCACCTCATGTGTGTGGTACATAAATGTCATGTGGGACATGGTGTATTGACAAGTCTGCCATGTGTGGACACGGTTGCCAGGCAGCTAAGAAATCTTAGCAGTTATGCAGGGGTGTCATCCGTATGTCTTTCGGTGACATGTCACACATGACACATCATGGTTTAGTGTGTATACATCTCAGCAACGTGTGTCACAATCCACAGTATTTCTGTATTGTGTATGCACACAGTCATGGCTATGCACTGTGTGTGTATTCCACACTGTATAGCAATAGAGATGCCTCATGATTCCATGCAATGGCACTGTGTCTGTGCTTCACACTGTATAGCAATATAGATGCCTCATAATACCCTTCGATAGTCATGCACATGTGCTAAAAGTGCATTCTATCTGTAGGGCATACAGACAACACTGCAATGTGACACCATTACACTGCTCTACATGTGCCAGGGCACCATTGTGTCAAACATGTATGCATGTCAATGCACACATCAGCAAATTACATGTCATACTACATGTTAATGTCAAGGACATATGCCTCACATCAGCCATGTGTACTGTTAACCTGTGCTGGTCCACATGGTGTATCACAGGGATGCATGCTTACTACCATGATTATGTGAAATGCATGGCTTCTGCTATGAGACATGCTTGCTGTTGTGTGCAACCCAGGGATGCATGATAACTACCACTATTAATGTCTGAGCTGTATGCCATCTGCTGTATCACATGCATGTTGTATGCCTTCTGTCAAATCACATGCATGGTGTGTGTGTGTGTCGGTGTGTCTGTGTGTGTCTGTGTGTGTGTCTGTGTGTGTGCATATGTGTGTGTGTCTATGTGTGTGCATCTCTGTGTGTGTGTCTGTGTGTGTGTCTATATTGTAATGTAGAGTCTTTGTTTGTTTTCACAGGTGATGTAGGTGCGTTACCCTCCTGTGGTCCATCCGATGTTAGTGTTCCCATAGACTCTAGCAGTGATGATGAACATATGCTTGAGGTACAGGCAGGGTTGTCAGGGGCTGAATCTGTGCCATTGGTTGTCATCTCACCTATTTCCCCCTCTTCCCCACATGCAGGTCTCATGCCAACACATACCCCATCACCAGTGGCCATAGAGGAAGGACAGTTAGCATGTGTTAGCTTGGAACAAGAATGTATGGTGGCTATGGAAGGTGTGTCTACACACCATGGTGTCAGTCAAATGACTGCAGATGTGCCACACAGGCATGTGGCCAGTGCTGCTCGTAGGAGGACCTCTGACTGACATGAACCTGCAGGACAGAGTGCAGCAGCTGGTGTCACCAGACGCATGTTTCAGACTGTAATGTCGGCACAGGCATGTGCTAAATGGCAGAACAGAGAAGGGCAGAGGCTTCAGAGGGCTGCTATCTGTTCTTTAAATGACAACATCCAGGCATTGGCAAATGCTCAACAGCAGATTGCTGACGTTTTGCACAGATGATTGGGTGACATGGCTGAAATCCTTGACCGTGGCATGGCAATCCGCGAGCGTGAGCTGTCTATGCTGTAACATCTGGTAGGAGTGAGGCATAGGTCACATGGACGTAGGCCAGCTACACCACCTGGTGCAGGTCTACATGAATGAGCTATCTCACATGCCCGCTCCCATAGTGCCAGTAGCCGCAGCAGTGCAGCTGGCGCTGTGCTGTCCACACCAGGACACAGCAGGCCACGTGGACATGGCCCTGGATGGTCCCAGCAGGGACATGGTTCCAGTGGACATCTGTCATCGGACAGTACCCAATCTGTACCTCTGTCTGGTAGTGCCCGTGCAACCCCTGGCAGGCACAGGTCACGTGGCTGTGGCTGGACACAGTGAGCTGTAAATCCTGGTCTGTACAATCTGGAACTGTCAATAATACCCCTGTGTAGGCTGGACACATGGCAAAACTGTGCACACACATACATGCACACACCAGAAACATCTGTAGGGCACCACAACACTCACATGCATAACAACCACACATGGCCAATTAGATCACAGGCCCTAACCCACACACATGATGTCATCCAGTGGTGCAGCCTAGGCCCCTGGCAAACATTATCACCCTGTGCATATGATGATGCCTGTGCCACTTCCCTGTCATCCACACTATCGGTGCAGGGACATGCTCATATGGTCTGATGCACAGGGTGAACAGAACAGGGAGATAAGTGTATATTACAATTGTTGTGTACTGTTGACATGCAGCAGACATACCATGTAGTACAGGTTTAGAATGCATTGTTTTATGTTCACAGTATGTGTCTTGGTAACAACAGTAACAGCATGTTGGTAATGATGCCCTGCTTCCCTCCTTAAGGTCTAATTGCATGTGCCAATAAGTAACAGTGTTTGCAGTTAGAATGCATTGTTTTATGTTCACAGTATGTGTCTTGGTAACAACAGTAACAGCATGTTGGTAATGATGCCCTGCTTCCCTCCTTAAGGTCTAATTGCATGTGCCATTAAGTACCAGTGTTTCCAGTTTCCCATGTATAAATGTGGAGTACTCACAGGCATGTATGGCAATACCAGCATGCTATAAGTAGCCTCAACCTCATTGTTAGAAAGGCTGACATTCCAAAGATGTCTACACAAGTACTGATCCAGGAGCATGTGAGCTGTGTACTAAGCTACAGTGGCTAGAGACGTGACATCCATACCGGGTGACATCACAGGTACAGTTACATGGTGCAGGGGGTTTACACAGTGGTCTAGCTGATGTCAAGGGTAGAGGCCAGTTGATAGCATGAGACCTCACTGTGTAGCAGTAATACACATTCATATTAAAGGATGAGAACACACAGACACACACAGACAAACACAGACACAGTGACAAGCCCATATTCACAGGGTCAACGACACTATAACACACACACTTGATAGTGTTGAGGTGAGGACCCCTGCCTATGTGGTAATCACCATTACAGTACTGTGCACCCACATAACGCAACACAGAGAATGAACATGTACAGGTAGTCAGTAATGCCTAAGACCGATGGCATCAACAGGGTAGTAGATTGCATCACCTGGAGGGGTTAGGGGTCCTATCTGTTCACTATGGTAGCATACATCCTCACTCCATGCACCAGACAGCCATACATACATACACACACACACACACTGTGGAGTCCACAATTGAATTCACCTATGTCATGCACATACAGATAGCTAACATGTGTGTGTTACACACACCATCCCTGCCTATGTCTTACTTTCTACACTGCAGGATGTACAGATCTCTACAACAGTGTACAGGGGTGTGTAACAATTGGGATGTATTCCCCACCATACGTGGCATATATGGACACACAAGCAAACACACATGGCAGTACTGTGAATCAAACACATGCTATCTTATGATACATCTGAAAGACATGCAGCAGTATTGCCCGCATTACAATGTGTACCGACGCTACCTTCGGCAATTGTGCTGCTATATGCACACGGGAGGACTTAAGTGTTACAGGTGTCAAGTGATTTACAGTCAGTGACACCCTGACCACTGTGTAGGTTGTATGTCTTCACCTTCAATTAACAGAAACATAGCTTAGTGTTTGCACATGTTATGTTAGGGCGGCTTGTGACACACCTGTGAGCTGTCCTCAGCAAACATCCATCTGCAAAGTTGGCCCACCACTTTATGTACACACATCCATCCATACCTGATGTACATCTTACCATACTGTCAGTATTTCACCATATACAGGTGTCAATGATGGGGCAGCATTGCAACTGCATGTTGTAGTAAGACACAGATGAACTGCAAATATCAGCTACTGCACATGCATGGTAGCTGAATGGACATCACTACATGTACATGTGTGTAGGTCCTACATTCCTGTCATGAAGCCATGTATGTATGCATTGCAATTGATAGACATGTGTGATGACACACATGACACATGGACTGTTGTATGACATGATAGTTGTCATGGGTAACCAGTACAGAGAGAATGTTAACTCAGTCAACATTGCTATCACACCTTATGTACTGTTAGCATTCAACAACTATGGACCTACCTTCCATGTGCATGCATGTAATTGCTGTAGCCACTTGTCTGCACGAAGGACAGCAAAAGCAATGCTATGTACAAATGTGTTGTGTGTGTGGGGCATGTACATATCCATGGCAGGTAAATGCATGTCATATCCAAACATGAGTGTGTTTACTGGTGTACAGCAACAGTTATCTGTTACAGCTGTATATGACCCAAGGCTCCTGTTATGTGTACAGCTGACCTGGTTATGAAAAGTGGTAACATTGCATTGCATAACACATGATGGAACCCTGTCAGTACATGGGTAGTCTGCACAGTTGCTGTAGAGCTAGGTACAGTCCACTGGTCATGAGTAACATGGTGTTGTACTAATGTATGGATGTGTGTTGCTGGTCCAAGGACATGGTGATGTCTGAGGGTTACATCCTAGAATGCGGCATTTGACACTGATCTGCACCTGACACATCTGTGATGGCTTTTGAGAGTGTATTGGTCAGTACATGTGAGTGGGCTTCATGTACGTGGGGACACTACCACCTGGAGTGGTCCATAACTGTGTTATGGCCCACATGTCTGTATCTGAGGTATATGGTGGTAGTGCTATTGTGCACAACTGAGCCTTATGCCAGGTGTTCCTCACTGCACAGATGTCAGTATTCCCCATTGTTGGATGTAGATTGGCAGCTGTGATTACGAACGCTACACATCTAGCACTGTTTAGCATACACATACAATGCAGTTGTCCTCTAGGTGCCAGGGTGTTTACCTGGTCTCAGGATATTCGTCTATGAATGGTACTATATGTGCGAAGTAGCCACTCCTGGCAGGACATCACCACGGGTGGTATTAGTGTGCCAGGTTTAGATTGGTACAGCTAAGGTGATGGACAGCAGCAGACGTTGTGTGTAGAAGACCGGTGTCCGATATATGTAGTGCAGCATTCATGTTAACAATGATGACTATCGACACACTGTGCCCTTCCGTGTTTAGAATCAGAGTGCATACAAGACAGCCCTTTGCTATTAAGTGTGTGAGCATGCCCAGTGCGCCGTTGTGTAGATGGACACATAGTGCATTTCAAATGGATGTGTGCTACTAAGTGTGTGAGCATGCCCAGTGTCACCTTGTGTAGGTTATGTGCCTCTATGTGTATTGGCATGACCATTGTAATCTTGTATAGCGATAGCGGTCAGCCAGGCAACAGATGGCCATACCCCACTTCAAGATGGATTCCTACATTGAACACACTGGTTCACAGGTATGTACACAGTAACTGCCAGCATCCATGTCGATGTCCACATTCCTAGAAGGTCATATTGACTGTCTTAAAAGGTGTAGTGTCTGTGGCATGTCTCGTATCTATGTAGTGTTGTAATAGTGATCCATAGATAGGCAGTTGTCCTGCTCACACCACTGGTGTGTGTTTGTCTCCATCTGCCTTGGGACAGTAATATGCTTTTAGACTGCTCACACTCCATACAATCCCTATCAGCATTTGTCTTTTCCATTGCTGATGATGTCACCCACCTAGAAGTATGCCTCTGGGAGTGCTGTGCTCCAGTAATCTTGGTAGGGCGTTCTCTAACTGTGTAATCCTGTAGTGTAATAAGGTCGCTAGGTCTATGTTATAATCCCAGCCCTGCCAAGTGTGCGTTTCCAGCTGCCTGGGGACAGAGTAATGCTTTTAGACTGCTCACTCTCCATACAATCCCTATTGGCATCTTTTCCATTGCTGATTATGTCACCCACCTAGAAGTATGCCTCTGGGAGTGCTGTGCTGCAGTAATCTCGGTAGCGCATTCTGTAACTGCGTAATGCTGTAGTATGATAAGGTAGTTAGGTCTATGTTCTATTCCCAGCCCTACCAAGTGTGTATGTGTTTCCAGCTGCCTGGGGACAGAGTAATGCTTTTAGACTGCTCACTCTCCATACAATCCCTATCGGCATCTTTTCCATTGCTGATGATGTCACCCACCTAGAAGTATGCCTCTGGAAGTGCTGTGATCCAGTAATCTTTGTAGCACATTCTATAACTACGTAATGCTGTAGTGTGATAGAATAAACAGGTAGGTGTTCTATTCCAAGGCATGACAAGTGTGTGTGTTTGGCAGTCATATCCTATGTGTTGGTGTCTGTGAGTAGCTAGCTCCAGTATGTGTTGAATGTGTTCTGTTGCTTTCCTATATAGTGTCCACAAATGTCATAATCGACCAAGAGACTGGGTTTGCAAGACATACACATACATCCACCAATAGATCTGGTGAGTAAATGTCAGCAGCCCTACTCTTACCCTTAATACAGTCTGGCCCATGTGATGCAATGGAACACACTTGCATTGATGTTAACACCACTACATAATGCAGGTGGCATATGTGGTTTCCTTTTCATTCTTGTCTAATGCTTTGGTGTCATGTGGTCCGCTGTTGTGATATAAATTCTATATCTATGTATGTGTGCATATGTATATGTGTGTGTGTGTGTGTGTGTGTGTGTGTGTGTGTGTGTGTGTGTGTGTATATATATATATATACATATAGATATATATAGATACATATATATATGTGTGGACATTAGCACACATAAATCTACATGATGGAATACATGTCCTATACTATTGAATGTCTGTGCTGGATGATCTGTATGTGATCACCTTGGATGTATGTTTTTTTGCCATGGCTTAGTGGTAAAGCACATTGTCTGCGGTGTGCAGGGTCCCGGGTTCTAGTCATGTAGAGACCAGTGATTTTGTTGCTGGGAAGAACAAGGGACATCGAATACGGTGATAGTAAGGCACCTTTAACCAGTTGTGTGCGGATCTGAGCAACAGTAAGCAGTGGTTATTATTTAGGAGGATCAGTATGGGTCATATAACTATGCATTAGAAGACAATACTATGCAAATGAGGTTAAAAATAGTGAATCCCCTTTATCCCCAGGGTGTGATGCAGATCCCAAGAGTGTATGTGTATAGATAGCTGGGTGCAGGACTCAAATATAGGTGAAAGCATGGGGGTGGGGGTGTCAGGCATACTGTACATACATTGGAGCCTTGTGCCTCGGGATTGCTCCTGCCTTAGCATGCCTAAGCTAGGGGTGTGTCTATACCTGCCTAGTGAATTTGGGAGGGACAACAGCAGCAGTGGAGTAGACAAGGTAAACAAGCTGCGCAAACAGGTGATAATTATCACAATCAGCAGATTACATGCCCAACTCGGACCAGAACACTACGGTAAAGTGACCAAGCACCATACACACAGGTTTCTTCCACACTCTACACCACAGGTGTATACATGCAGGGACATTTCTCGACATAATCCAACCAAATGAGAAGGGCTGCAGCAGGCAACATAGACCAAGATGTGCAGGAGGCTGAGGGTGGTGAGGATGTGAATGCTGCCGAACAACCCTTAGTGAGGAGACAGAAGACTTTACAGACCCAGGGTAACATACCAGGGGCTACATGAGCTGGAGATAGTGGAGAACTGTGGGGTGAACAGAGACCTCCTACAGCAGCTTGTTGAGCTGTGTCGGCCACACCTGACACATCGAACAGTCCGAGGGAAACCCATCCAAGTGGATACCAAGGTATGTGTAGGCCTAGGTATACTAGCCACAGGTACCTCCCAAAGCACAACTGGGGATATCATGGGGATCTCACAGGCATCTGCATCCAGAGTATTGCACCATTTCCCAGATGCCATGTCACCACATGCCAGTGAGCACATACATGTCCTCAACAGACGTGAGGTGTTGACCAGCAATATGCATCTCCGCCACCAAATGCAGACTACCCTGGGGTACTGTGTGCTATAGCCTGTACGCATGTATGCATCAAAGCACCACTCAGTGAGTGGGGTAGGGCCTACAATAACCGCAGGGGCATACCCTCCAACAGCTAGGTCGTATGCGATGGCTAGGGCATTATACTGAATGTGTGTGCTTGCTGCCCTGGAAGCTATGACGATTGTGATATATGGCATCTGATGCAGCTGTACCTCACCTTTGCCAATATGGACATCCCCTACAGTCACCTAGTGGGGGATGCTGAGTAACCACTGGAGTCGTGGCTGATGACACCCATCAGCAATGCACACACACCTAAACAACTAAACCATAATGAGGCACACACACAAGTAAGACATATAATTGAGCATGTGTTTGGGATGCTCAGGTCACGGTTCTGGTGTCTGGATACATCCGGTGGAGCCTTGTAGTATTCACCAGCTACATGCACCCAAATTGTTATGGTATGTGCTATGCTACACAATATGATCCTGCAGAAACAGTTGCAGCAGGACCAGCATGGGGCAGGGCCAGACAGTCCCCCACCAATGCCAAAGCCTGTACTGGCACACTGTGACTCAGAGGAGAAACTACCTGAGCTGGACCCAGTAGGTGAAAGGAGGCGTGCACAGTATGACCTGCCCTTGGCAATGAGCCAACGCATGGCATATGCACCGACACAGTAAGTACCCAGGGAATTTCACCCTCTCTGACTCGCACAGACAGTAAAAGGGATGCCAAACATGACACTACCTGTGCTCAGCCATGTGTAGCAAGTGCACTGTGTGCATCTGACATAGGCAGCCCTCCAGCACCATCCTCAGGTCTGGCACACCCCCAAGGTAAGTCAATCAACCTAGCAATTGGCAGTTGTATTAGAATGTGTTTATACCTGTAGCCATTGTATGGATGTAAGCATACAAGGGAATTTGGTGGCTGACTGTTAGGGCAGCAGACAGTACACGTCCATAGTGGCACCATGACATCTGTAGCATATACTGGGGTCACAATAGTAGCCAGTAGTACACAGGGTGTCCTAACACACTGCAGGTTATGGGCTGAACATCATGTGTGTCCATACAGTCCACACAAGTCTCATATAGCTGGACAGGTGTAGACCACTACAGACAAATGCTAAACAATGGCCTCTGGATATGCCCAGTGGATGACCCCAACCCCCACAGACACACACACACACACAGACTACAGCAGGCCAGGCAGTTGGGTGTAGGTTGTGAAGGCTAGGATGTGTGAAACCACTATGCTGGTAATTAAAGCTA